>NC_056436.1:51634680-51934680 GCF_018296145.1 Oncorhynchus tshawytscha
CTAACAAAATACACTACACAACCAAAAGTATGCTCATCGAACATCTAATTTCAAAATCATGGGCAGTAATATGAAGTTGGTCCCCACTTTGCTCATATACAGCCTCCACTCCTCTGGGAAGGCTATCCACTAGATGTTGGAATATTGCTGCGGATACTTGCTTCCATTCAGCCACAAGAGCATTGGTGAGGTAGGGCACTGATGTTGGGCGATTAGCCCTGGCTCGCAGTCGGCGGTAGAATTAATCCCATAGGTGTCCGATGGGGTTGAGGTCAGGGTTCTGTGCAGGCCAGTCAAGTTCTTCCACACAGATCGACAAACCATTCCTGTATGTACCTCACTGGAGCATTGTCATGCTAAAACAGGAAAGGGCCTTCCCCAAACTGTTGCCACAAAGTTGGAAACACAGAATGTCATTGTATGCTGTAGTGTTAAGATTTCCCTTCAATGGCACCAAATGGCCTAGCCCGAACCATGAAAAACAGCCCCAAACCATTATGCCTCCTGCACCAAACTTTACAATTGGCACTATGTATTGGGGCAGGTAGCATTCTCCTGGCATCTGCCAATCCCAGATTAGTCCGTCAGACTGCCAGATCACTCCAGAGAACGCTTTTTCACTGCCCCAGAGTCCAATCGGGGTGAGCTTTACACCACTCCAGCCGAAGTTTGGCATTGTGCATGGTGATCTTAGGCTTGTGAGAGGCTGCTTGGCCATGGAAACCCATTTCATGAAGCTCCCGACAAACAGTTCTTGTGCTGACGTTGCAACCGAGAACAGACAATTGTTACGCGCTTCAGCACTCGGTGGTCCCATTCTGTGAGTTTGTCTGGCCTACCACTTTGCGGCCATTCTATGGTCAATGGAAATTGCATGGCTGTGTGCTCAATTTTATACACCTGTCAGCAACGGGTGTGGCTGAAATAGCCAAATCAACTAATATGAAGGGGTGTCCACATACACTATATATACAAAAGTATGTGTTGCCAGTGCTGCCAGTCTTCAGATATGCAACTTTTCTGTTTACACCATCCTTACATTAGCCTTGGATGTGGTGTGGCAAAGTGACCTATAGTGATTCTTGTTATTGCAGTGTTGGATAGGAAAACAACAACTACTGAACATGCGTATGTACAGGCCATCTATATATGGCTCTCTGATGCAGATCAAATGTGGGTCAATGGAATAGTAAACACCATATTTACACATTGAGTCGTGCTTGAGGGGGCTATTTGCTCACATATACACCGTATAACTACTGCGTTAATAGAGACAATGCCTCAAAACCAGGGGTTGCAGCATTTATTATCGGCCGGCTGGCCTCCATCCGACGGAACATGAGAATACCCACTGTGACATCATTCCCATCACCCTCTCTAGGCCCCGGGCGATGATGTAATGCATCACCAAAACAAGCTCAGGTGTTTGCTTCTGGTGCTGATGACGGTGTCATTAGCATTGCTGGCAACAATAGTCAAGGGACCGGGACATCATTATGTCATTACATCACCACGGCAATGGGTGGGGCAGTGGGGGGGGGGTGTTGTTGGGGTCGTGTCTGGGGACCACAACCAGACACTCTTGGTCGCACTCTAATGCTTTCCAGTGACAACGAGACTATGGCTCCGTTCCAAATAGCATCCCATTCCCTATATAGTGCACTACTTTCGACCAGGGCCCATAGGGTGCTATTTAGGGAATAAGGGGCCATTTCAGATATAGACTATGGGGTTGGCATTCTGCTGAACAACTTCAATCTAAATGCAAAGGAAAGGCAAGGGCTCATTGATTTTACTTGATTGGAACACTGATGTAACAACGCTAGCGGTGCGTAACATTAATGGATTCAGATTCATTCGAGGGGTCAGGAAAGCCTAGACACCAGCCATTTGTAATGTTCTCTGCTAACCACTGTGGCTATAAGTTTGTTCCAAACATTATGGGTTCAGGATGCATAGCATTAGGGTCGTACAAAGTTCATTACCACGGTAAGGAAGACAAAACCAAACTCACACGTATGTGCATGGACATACACAGGTGCACGCTGTAGGCAGACAACAAGCACATAAAAGCAAGAGTGATGTAGTCTGTAGATTTAAAAAAAAAAAGAAGCATTTTACAGTTAGTTGTATTACTAGCACGACTGCATGCGATGAACCAAAGGAAAACAAGAAAATTAGGACAACAGAAAGCGGCAATTTAAAAAACCAAGTCTTTTCCACAAAGCCACTGTATCAAGGAGAAAAATATTGTGAATCTATCAAGCTCCTATAAAACAGCAAATCTGACATGGCCTTTCCCACTCACACACAGTAGCTGGACATCAGCACAAAGACTAAGAGCTTAAACTCTCCTCTCTCCCCCTCTGCATCTTCCTACAAGTCAATAAGTACCAGTCAAAGCAAATACCGGTGCTAATACCTTGCCAGATAAACCACTGAAATTACAATTTCAAAAAAGGTTAATCAATGCAAATACTCGTATCACCGGGTAACATTTGCCATTTCTTAAATAGGCCAATAGCATATAAGAAGAGATCTATTACGCCTGGCTATAAATCTAGAAGTCTCGGTGTCTTTTAAGTTTTGCAACACGGTTGATTATTTCAACAACAAATATAAAACTGATTAACAAACCAGTAAGCGATTAGCACCAGTCAAGCTAACCAAAGCAGCTAAAAACGGACGCTACCAGCCTGCCATTACTGATCATGATGGTGCAATTCCCACAGTACATTATCTTCATGTTAGTATATGTGAAAGAGTCTAAAGCCTTGTTAAATTGCTGACTGAGCATATCAATAAGGGGCCAGGACCCTTACTTGTAAAAAAAAACAAGTTGCTAATACACTGCTGCCATCTCCTCCTCTAGGGTCGACTTCCTGATGCTGCTGTTCCCACGCCACCTCTGCCAGTTCGAGAGGCAACAAGGTATTGTGTTGCTGTTGGCATGAGTTGGCGTGGGCACGTTTCCTGTCCGGGTAGGAAGTGGACAGGATTTGCAAGCCAAACCAGGTTACCACCGCCACAAAGTCATAATTATGGCTAAACCCTGCCTATTTGAACAATTTCTCTTTTTAAAATATGATTTTGAAACTAATCTTCAACCACACTGATAATTTAAGATGAGGCATAAGGTTAAGTCCAAAAAGCACATTTTTGTTTTCATTAACTTTTATGACACAGCCAATTTTGACTTTGTGGCTGTGGTAAATAGTGACAACCGATATGATAGGAGGAGAGGGATGGGGAGGGCGAGGAAGAGGAAAGGCCTGAAATAATAGGCACAGACATCTCCCAGGATGTAGGGCAAGTCAGCGGGATCAAAAACAGCCAGGGTCTGGTTTCCCAAAAGCATCTTAAGGCCATTAAGGCCATAGCTGCAGGAAGTAGGGGTGCTGGAGGTGCTGCAGCATCTGCTGAAATTGAACAAATGTCCCCCCCAAAATATTATAAATAAATAAATCTTCCAAAAACTACATTACTCCTGTCTGAACAGACATAAAATCAGTCAAAATACTACACCAGAGAACATAATTTACCTACAGAGGATCAATAGATAGAAATAAAATAGTACTTGTGATAAAACCTGATCCATAGCTTAGTCGAGAGGGCCGCAATTTGGGCAGCATGCTCGCCAAATATAGAATCGCTTGTTGCGTTATGGCCATAGACATATAATCCATAGAAGGGTTTTGGAACCTCTAACCCGGGCAATTTGACTGTTAAACTCATGGGTACACCAGCAATGGCTGCCAGTCCTGACTTGAATGGGAACCAAATCAAATCGTTATTAGTGACTATGCACTGAATACAACCGGTCCTTACAGTGAAATGCTTTAATTATGAGCCTCTGACCAACAATGCAGCTTAAAAAAAAGATGAGGAAGAATAAGAAAAAAGTAACAAGTAATTAAAGAGCAGCAGTAAAATAACAATAGCGAGACAATACAAAGGGGAGTACCGGTACAGAGCCAATTTGCAGGGGCACCAGTAAGTTGAGGTAAAATGTACAGATGAAGTCGAACGTTTACATACACTTAGGTTGGAGTCATTAAAACTCGTTTTTAAACCACAAGTCGGTTAGGACATGTACTTTGTGCATGACAAAAGTCATTTCTCCAACAATCGTTTACAGACAGAGTATTTATAATTCACTGTATCACAATTCCAGTGGGGCAGAAGTTTACATACACTAAGTTGACTGTGCCTTTAACAGCTTGGAAAATTCCAGAAAATGATGGCATGGCTTTAGAACCTTCCGATAGGCTAATTGACATAATTTGAGACATTTGGAGGTGTACCTGTGGATGTATTTCATTTCAATGCCTACCTTCAACCTCAGTGCCTCTTTCCTTGACATCATGGGAAAATCAAAAGAAATCAGCCAAGACCTCAGAAAAAAAGTTGTAGACCTCCACAAGTCTGGTTCATCCTTGGGAGAAATTTCCAAACGCCTGAAGGTACCACGGTCATCTGTACAAACAATAGTACGCAAGTATAAACACCATGGGACGACGCAGCCGTCATCTCGCTCAGGAAGGAGAAGCATTCTGTCTCCTAGAGATTAACATATTTTGGTGCGAAAAGTGCAAATCAATCCCAGAATAACAGCAAAGGACCTTGTGAAGATGCTGGAGGAAACAGGTACAAAAGTATCCATATCCACAGTAAAACAAGTCATATATCGACATAACTTGAAAGGCTGCTCAGCAAGGAAGAAGCCACTGCTTCAAAACCTCCATAAGAAAGCCAGACTACGGTTTGCACATGGGGATAAAGATCATAATTTTGGGAGAAATGTCCTCTGGTCTGATGAAACAAATATAGAACTGTTTGGCCATAATGACCATCGTTATGTTTGGAGGAAAAAGGGGGAGGCTTGCAAGCCGAAGAACACCATCCCAACCGTGAAGCACGGGGGTGGGAGCATCATATTATGGGGCTTTGCTGCAGGAGGGACTGCTGCACTTCACAAACTAGATGGCATCATGAGGCAGGAAATGTGCATATATTGAAGCAACATCTCAAGACATCAGTCAGGAAGTTAAAGCTTGGTCGCAAATGGGACTTCCAAATGGAAAATGACCCCAAGTATACTTCCAAAGTTGTGGCAAAATGGCTCAAGGACAACAAAGTCAAGGTATTGGAGTGGCCATCACAAAGCCCTGACCTCAATCCTATAAAAAATTTGAGGTCAGAACTGAAAAAGTGTGTGCGAGCACCCAACTTATTGTGGGAAGCTTGTCGAAGTCTACTCGAAATTTTGACCCAAGTTAAACAATTTAAAGGCAATGCTACCAAATAGTAATCGAGTGTATGTAAACTTCTGACCTACTGGGAATGTGATGAAAGAAAGAGCCGCTGAAATAAATCATTCTCTCCACTATTATTATTACATTGCACATTCTTAAAACAAAATGGTGACCCTAACTGACCTAAGACAGGACATTTATACTATGATTAAATGTCAGGAATTGTGAAAAACTGAGTTTAAATGTACTTAGGTGCTAAGGTGCATGTAAACTTCCGACTTCAACTTTACATGTAGGTAGAGTTATTAAATTGACTATGCATAGATGATAACAATAGAGAGTAGCAGCAGTGTAAAAGAGGGGAGGGGGCACAATCCAAATAGTCTGGGTAGCACATTTGATTAGATGGTCTTATGGCTTGGGGGTAGAAGCAGTTTAGGAACCTCTTGGACCTGGACTTGGCACTCCGGTACAGCTTGCTGTGCGGTAGCAGAGAGAACACTGCCTGGTGTAGAGTTCCTGGATGGCAGAAAGCCTGACCCCAGTGATGTACCCTCTGTAGTGCCATGCAGTCGGAGGCCGAGCAGTTTCCAAACCAGGCAGTGATGCAACCAGTCAGGAGGCTCTTGATGGTGCAGCTGTAGAACAATTTGAGGATCTGAGGACCCATGTCAAATCTTTTCAGTCTCCTGAGGGGGAATAGGTTTTGTCGTGCCCTCTTCTCAACTGTTTTGGTGTGCTTGGACCACCTTAGTTTATTGTTGATGTGGACACCAAGGAACTTGAAGCTCTCAACCTGCTCCACTACAGCCCCGTCAATGAGAATGGGGGTGTGCATGGTCCTCCCTTTTCCTGTAGTTCACAATCATCTCCTTTGTTGAGGGAGAGGTTGTTGTCCTGGCAACACATTGCCAGGTCTCTGACCTCCTCCCTATAGGCTGTCTCGTCGTTGTTGGTGATCAGGCCTACCACTGTTGTGTCATCAGCAAACTTAATGGTGTTGGAGTTGTGCCTGGCCGTGCAGTTATGAATGAACAGGATGTACAGGAGGGGACTGAGCACGCACACCTGAGGGGCCCCTGTGTTGAGGATCAGCGTGGCAGATGCGTTGTTACCTACCCTTACCACCTGGGGGCAGCCCGTCAGGAAGTCCAGGATCCGGTTGTAGAGGGAGGTGTTTAGTCCCAGGGTCCTTAGCTTATTGATGAGCTTTGAGGGCACTATGTTGTGAAACGCTGAGCTGTTGTCAATGAGTAGCATTCTCACGTAGGTATTCCTTTTGTCCAGGTGGGAAAGGGTGGTGTGGAGTGCAATAGAGATTGCATCATCTGTGGATCTGTTGGGGCGATATGCAAATTGGAGTGGGTCTAGGGTTTCTGGGATGATGGCTGTTGATGTGAGCCATGATCAGCCTTTCAAAGAACTTCATGGCTACAGATGTGAATGCTCAGTAGTCATTTAGGCAGGTTACCTTAGTGTTATTGGGCACAGGGACTATGGTGGTCTGCTTGAAACATGTTGGTATTACAGACTCGGACAGGAAGAGGTTGAAAATGTCAGTGAAGACATTTGTCAGTTGGTCAGTGCATGCTCGCAGTACACGTCCTGGTATTCTGCCTGCCCCTGCAGCCTTGTGAGTGTTGACCTGTTTAAATGGCTTACTAACATTGGCTGAGAAGAGCGTGATTACACAGTCTTCCGGAACAGTAGGTGCTCTCATGCATGTTTCAGTGTTATTTGCCTCAAAGCGAGCATATAAGTAATTTAGCTCATCTGGTAGGCTCGTGTCACTGGGAAGTTTGCGGCTGTGCTGAAGCCAATGACTGATGTGGTGTACTCAATGCCATTGCTAGCAGATTGGAAGGACGTGGGGTTTTATTTGATCGCCTACGAGTTCTCAGGAGGCAGCCCACTCTCTGGACGCTTTTTCTCCGCTTTTTCTTCTCGCAAATGTCGGGGATCTGGGCCTGTTCCCGGGAAGGCAGTATATCATTCACATCGGGCTCGTTAAAGGAAAAAAAAGGATTCTGCCAGTCCGTGGTGAGAAAACGCAGTTCTGATGTCCAGAAGTTATTTTCGGTCATAAGACATGGTAGCAGCAATAGTATGTACAAAATAAGTTAAAATATAAGTTACAAACAACTCAAAGAAACAAACAGAAACCCAATTGGTTAGGAATACGTAAAACGTCAGCTATGTTCTCCGATTGATTGTGGCTGTGTGATTGCGTTTCACAAATTTCAAAATACAAATCGCTCATGTGGGAACTCCTTCAAGACTGTTGGAAAAGTATTCCAGGTGAAGCTGGTTGAGAGAATGTCAAGAGTGTGCAAAGCTGTCATCAAGGCAAAGGGTGGCTGTAAAATATATTTTTTATTTTGTTTAACACTGTTTTTGGTTAGTACATGATTCCACATCTGCTATTTCCTAGTTTTGATGTCTTCACTATTATTCCACAATGTATTAAAACAAATAAAACCTGGAATGATGTGGTGTCCAAAGTTTTGACTGGTACTGTACCTACAGTATTTCATGATGTGTAACAACAATGATGTGTCAAATATTTTAATTTAGTGCATTATTATACAGTATAAGCATTAGAATAAGCTGCCTCAATATCTGCAGCCATATTGGTGATATCCCTCTAGGAGCTGAACGATCTACAGTATTATGGAATAATTCTAATGTTAAAGGTAACATTTGAGTGTTGAAAGCTGATCGGAACAGCTGCGCTTCCTTTCTTTCCACCATCCTATGAGTATCGACACAGGCGCCAACGATGCACTTAGCTTAACGTTTTCTGACGGGGAAATGGATGTTACATCTTCGGCCGTTGTAGTAACGACGCATCGCTAAAACAGTCGTAAGCCTAAGTTACATTGCTATTGGGAAACCGGGCCCTGGAGAATAGGTGGAAATGCCCCTGTATTAAGATGTGTGTCAGGGCCATAGTGAGGTGTTCAGTCTTAACCGATACACTCGGTCTGCAAACTGTATGATTGATGGCCATTGGAACATATGAAAGTGGGTCTGAGCATTGTGCGATGTAAAATAAGGTATATGAAATAACAAGATCAGCAGTTGAAGTGTTTAAGCCTGGAAATTAACGTGGCTTGGTGAACACCACAGAATATTCAACCTCCCCATTACATTGGCTGCATAACATTTCATCTTTGCAGGCAAAACTGTGAGACAGTGTGTGTGACTAGATGAGATAAGTAAGGAGTGGAAGAGTACAGAGAAAGTCACAAACCAGGCACAATGCTGAAGTCATCATCCAATGTTGACAGAGACATGGGAGAGTGGGGGAGATTAGATGGCATAATATGACCCTGTAAGCATAGTACTCAACATTTTGAATTTCCAAAAAACACTCTTACCAACAGTCGGTGATGAGGGAATTGCCAAATCAGTCCATGTTCAGGACAACATTTTATATGCAAAAATATTACAAATGTAGGCTACATAACTTGCTTACATAGCAGGCAAAAAAGAAAACGAAGATGTGTTCTCCCAGGTCGGTCATTACAGAAGCAAGTGCTTGGATCGGTCTCTGTGTGTCTCTATGATGTTGTGTAAATCCTTTTGACCTGGGGCTTTTGCATCCGTGCAGCAGTTGAACCCAGGCACAGCAGAACAGGCCGCCACAAAGGACAGCTCTAAAAATAGGACCCCTGCTTTTCCACGGGCGCGTCTGTCTGACATGTTCGTCTGACTCCTCTCTCGCTCTCATTCATCTTGTGCTCAACTCTGAACTGAATGTTCACCTAGCGCTCCTATTTTTTTCTCCACCATCTCTAATCTGATTTTGTCCGGAGCCAGCAGCGTCCTTGAGTCAAATCGGGACATGAGAATACTGGAGTATCAAAACATCTGATAAGAGTACGTGAGCGTACTACATTTAAGGAGTCATATTCAATCTAAAGAAATAGCCAGCTAATAGGGTAACACAAACACTATTCTGGGTAAATCCATTTGATTTCAACCGCTTTTTGACAGCATCCCTTTTGATTTGAACAAAACCCTACATACATATTTTCCCATTGTAGATGTGCTCAGAAAGTGACTTTTTGGACCAGGACGCAAAAACATTCACGAGATAAAAGGTGCTCAAAGTTGACCCATTTTGCATACCCCGCCATACCATGAGACATCCATGTACATCACTGGAAAACATGAACGGCTGAGATTGATATCAGGGTTGTTTATTGATCAAAAAAGGGCTTAGGCATGGCATTGGGCGTGGTCAGCCAGTCGAAGTGGCTGAATATTAGAGAACAATTTTTGCAGTGTAGAGACATCTTTTCATTATTAAGCTAACTTCCTGTAATTATACACATTTCCCCATGGAGCTGTGAGAAATGTTTGCAGTTTTAAAGCACATTTTCTGTAATTCCACACTTTTTGGCATGGACCTGAGAGAAAATGTTGCTGTTTTAAAGCTAATTTCCTGCAACTCTCAATTTTGCTATGGCTAATGCTGTGTTATTTTGCGCAAATGTAATAACAACAAAACCGGGTATAAACCGGGTAGTTTGGATACTGATTGGCTAAAACAACATTCAGTCGCGTATATGTGAGACTGCATACCATGACTATGATGTAACTCCTTTTCACCTCGATAAAATGGATACATCAACAATAGTTTGACATGCCGATGTACAAAATAAGCATTTAGATTAACATGAGAAACCGAAACGAAAATAATATTGTGAAACAAATATTACACTTACCTGCTTCAGACTGATGTGCAGAAAAAGGGATACATTGTGAGTTTGGGAATACAACATATACACGGAGCTGAACGTCATTCTACGGGACCTGTATGGTTCCGTGAGAAACATGAATGCCGAAGAATATGGGATTAGCAGCTATGCTGGACTTGAACAGACATATCAACGACCCCCCTCTCAGTTTGGCATGGAGCATACAGAAGGACACCGACAAATGATAACCAACAACAAATGATAACATGGGACCATTTTTTTCACTTGTGCACAATAAATGGCAGCATTCAGATCAACATGAATAAATAATTGCCATGTGTTAGTCACTCTAGAAGTGGCGCCAATGCTCGGTTTTTGCATACATTTAATGTAAGCATGAAAGCTAGCCTGTAGTTGTTGCATAGCAACCAGTCTAGCAATGAGACTTTTGTCCGGACTAATTTTTTCTGGCGGAATGTATTTGTAAATTAATTAATTAATTAAAGCAACATTCATTTTCAATTTAGATGTGTAGTTCCTTGCCAACTGTGTTGGCAACCCGTTTACAAAAGCAGTAAGGCACCTCGGGGGTTAGTGGTATATGGCCAGGCACTTCACGTTAGCCGTGGTGTAATTGGCCATTTATACAACGGGTGGCTCTAATCCTGAATGCTGATTGGTTAAAACCTTGCTGGAGTGCTGCATCAGATCACCTGACCTCAACCCAATTGAGATGGTTTGGGATGAATTGGACCGCAGAGTGATGGAAAAGCAGCTAACAAGTGCTCAGTATATGTGGGAACTCCAAGACTGTTGGAAAAGAATTCCAGGTGAAGCTGATTGAGAGAATGCCAAGAGTGTTATTTCATAGTTTCGTTATCTAAAATGTCTAAAATGTAGAAAATAGTAAAAAATAAAGAAAAACCCTGGAATGAGTAGGTATGTCAAAACCTTTGACTGGAACTGTATATGGATGCGGTAAAGAGGTCAATCGAACTTGACCAAAACAATGGAATTGCCATGGAAATGTGTGGGGGAAAGGGACATTCGAAAGATCCCGAATTACCTCATGTCCCCTCAGTGCAAAATATTTTTGCTATGTTGGAGGTAAAGAAAAATGTAGTTTAATGCTTGTATGAATGTCAACACCAACACATGTTCGTGTCAGTCACCAATCAACTGCATTACAGTTAAAAACAGCTGACTACCACTACCGATTTGTGTGTGTGAGCTATAAACCGGCTTATATGAACAAAAGTTAGCATTTAGCAGTCCCTTCTTCTACATCTGAAAAGGGAAACCTAAATGTTAAGCAGCGAAAACAAATATATCCAAATTGGATTTAAGTAACCACATTGTGGCCCTGTTACAATACATGAATCATGATGGATGACGAATATCCACTTTGTTCGATCAGGTTTGTTGAATGTGCACCAATCTGGTCAAGGGAACGTCTGTGTTTCATTGACCCCTTTACCTTATCTATTGACAGGGTTAGAGGTTCCAAATCCGTTATTGCTATTGGGAAAGTTTTGTTTAAATCAAAGGGATGTTGTCAAAAAGAGATTGAATTCAAATGGACTCACTTCTTCACTAAAGAATTTTACTATGCAAGAACAAATAGTCGTGTAGACTACTCAACTCCTGGTAGTCAATACAGCAATGTTCACACATAAAAATGGGAAAAACCTCAACCCAATCACACATCGATTAAAACACGTTCACAAACCCGCTTCCTGGTTTGGTTCATGATTTTGTCTAAACCCAGGAAGAAGTAACACCAATTTTGTGATATCCAATTAGTAGTTACAGTCTTATCCCATCTCTGCAGGCGAAGGTCGAGAGCCATGCATCCACCGAAACACAACTCTGCCTAGCAACACTGCTTCGTGACACACTACTCGCTTAACCTGGAAGCCAGCCGCACCAATGTGTTGGAGGAAATACCGTACAACCGGTGACCGTGTCAGAGTGCATGCACCCGGCCCGCCACAGGAGTCGCTAGAGCGCGAAGGGACAAGGACATCCCAGGCCGGCCAAACCAACGTTGGGCCAACTGTGCGCCGCCCCGTGGTTTTCCTGGGCACGGCCGGCTGCAACACAGCCCGGGATCTAACCCGGGTCTGTGCCTTAGACTGCTGCACCACTCGGGAGGCCTGATTAGACCATCTTGAACATCACTTTAACGTTGGTTCAGCAGTTGAGATTCGATGTTCGTCCAACAGATAAATTGCGCTCATTACCTCGGTTTATAATCATTAAGCGGTGCAGCAATCCTAGTTATCATGTTCACTGCACAGATTACGACCATATTCCATATTGCTGTTTAATGGGTATTGCAACATATCAGTGGAGAGGAGCCTCATTTTCAGATGTGAAATTGTGAATCTCTATACAACCACAATTGCTTTTCCAATTCTTGTCCTAATAATATAGCTACAGCAAAATACATTTGGCACCATTAAATGAAAATATACATAAGTCTATTTCTAAAAGGTGACGCTACCTCCATACCTGAAAGTGAGAGGACGAAGGCACATCACATACACACAAATTAGAACTAGCACAGACCGCTGCAGAGCAGAGGTTAGCGAACACACTGTACTTTTTTGTTCACGCATGTGTATAGATGTAATGTATTGACACCTGTACCATGATGCTTTTTCGTGTGTCAAAACTCAATGTAAGTGGTCCACAATGTGGTTGGGAAAAAACATCTGTATTTTGTATTATTGTATCGTTGTGGAGTGACACTTAAATACATTGTTAACACACACACACACACACACACACACACACACACACACACACACAGTACCTGAGCTTTAATGCATTCCTGGGAGCATTCAGGATGAAATGAAAGGCATGAAAGGAAGAAGCAGAGAGGAAGATGGGTGTTATTAAACATGCAGCATGTCACTCAGGGATGGAGAGAATTAGGCCTGATGCTTCAATCGCTGCAATTGACAGCTGTTAAAAAGCATTATTCTGTGCCAGTTGGGCAGGGGTAGAAACACAAAAGCAAGTACATTATTCATTGAGCCAAACACTCCCATCGTCCTTTACCCGTTTCGCATCACAACTGAGCTATCTGAAGACAATATTTCACTGGTTGGGCCTAAAAGAAACCTTATATCAAGACTCACTCAGCCTCAACACAGACATACACAAAAAGACTGAGAAATCGCAAGAAAGCCCTAATTGCATTCAGCGAGGGCACAGTCAAATAAGCGGCCATATTGTGAGACAAAAACGGTTTCGGGAATCATCATTAGACGCAATAACTTCAGTCCCCTCCAGGGAGTTTCAATTTTACATTGAAACAATTAACACCAATCATGGACGGAAATTAGCCTGTGGTTGGTTGGACACGGAGACGAAGGCGGGAGGGGATGTTGAATTGAGGGGGCATCGATTCGCTGAGGCCGCCGCAGGCCGCACCATTGAAATTAGGGAACAGCTGCTCAGGGCCTAGGCAAGACGCTGGCGGCCACCGAGCAGACCCCGAAGAGAGGGATTACTCATCCGTTTGGGTGGAGAGGGAAAGGTGGTAAAATGGAGAGGGTGATAAAGAGAAATTGAGTGAGCAAGAAAGAGAGAGACAAACACCACCGTCACAGAGATAAGACCATCTAACTCAGGGTTGCCATGTCAGCGATTGGCCTATAATTGGCCTATTTTTAAAAAATGATGTTGTTGGGTGAAAATGTATTGGTCGCGGGTTGTAGGTTTTGGAGCTACTTCTAAGTTGCACCGCCACCCCCATTAAATTTCTCTACTTCACTGTGATCTGCTGCTGCTGACTATCAGGCAGTAAGGCAAGCTGTTGCTGAGTGAGTGAGTGGTATGGAGCGCCAGAGGCGTGTGTGTTGGTTGAGAGAGCACTGCAGCAGGTAGTTTAGTCCGCCTCTTTCATTTGCCCAAAGCAGTTAAGCCAAAACCAGGCCCCGTTATTCAGAGGGGCGCTCTCCAAGTCCGGGAAGTGAATATCAAGTAGCGCAAAATCTCAGTCACTGGTTAATAACATTTTCCATTATATTTCAAGATTGAAAAATATAACAACATAATATCGTGGACCGAGCTAGCCATAAACGTCCCTTAACGCTCAAAAGACATTCAATGGCTGCAGCATAGCCTATTCGACTGAATTATTAGCTAATAAATATTTGAGAAATGATGAATAATAAGCATATGCTTTTACCTGATAACAGACTAATAATAATGATATAACTTCAAATGCCGAGCTAGTAACGTTAAGTAGCCTAGGTTAACTTAGCTGACCTTCAATTGAGGGAATTCAGCAGAGTTCTCCAAGACATTTTTACAACTCATTTCAAACTCATGGGCAAATGTTACCAAACATGATGTTAATAGGTCTGCATTACGGTAGGCAGCTAATTGTTGAATTACACTTTCCATCCTTACCTTGGAAGGTCAGTCACCGTCTCTGCGCTGATCGCCAGTGAGTGAGACAACGCTAGCCAGCCAATGGGAGCGGTTGGCTTAACGGTTTTGGTGTTAGTCACGTGATTGAGAGGATACAGAGCTGCACATCGTGGCAACTTTTTTTTACCAGTTGTAGGTAGGCTATTTAGATGATCATTATGGAGACACCCATTTCCAACCCCTTTTCCCACATAACATTAACATGCTAGAACTGATGCACATCAGGAAATAACATTCACAACGCACTGGGGAACTACTTTGGGCACATTAGATACATTCGCTCTGCAGGTGGACTCCATGCTAATGTCGACTTTTGCTTATGGAAAAACGGCATCAAGCGAAGTGTTCAACGCATGCTCCGTGTTTGGGTCTCAGGAGTTGTGCGAGTGGACATTTTAAATGGAAGGTTTTCCAACTCCCTCTCATGCTCCTGTTATGGGTGTTAAGTCCTCAATGAAACTGCCATTAAATGGAGAAGCCCGTATATACAATAATGAAATGAAATGCCTATTTTATGCCTTTCTAATTATCATTGCCTTTTATGTCTATGCTTATTTTTATTTGATGTATAGAGACAGTAGCGTGTTATTTGCGGGCGAGAGTCCACAAAAAAACAAAAACACAGCAGCAGTCAACTTCATCGCTGCCCCTTCTGCACATATAAGGCTGGACAACAACCACAAAGGTCAAGCTTTCAGTGAGGCGCAGAGGTACTATTTCTTCCTTTGCTTATTAAATATATTTGACCTTCCTGTTATTTTAATTTGCTCTATTTTCTTCAGTTGCATCGGTGCATTTCATTTGTTATAACTGGTTACTTTACTGTTATTCCTCTCTTTCCAGTGTTCACAATCACAAAGTGTGACTTCAGTTGTGGAAAAGCGACACGCGTTCATTGTTGCTATTGGCCCCCCCGGCAACAATAGTCAATAGAGCGGAGTTTCTGAAGCACCCAGAGGGACGTCAAGAGCTGTTATGCGAGTACAGAAAGGAGCCAAGGTAAGGTGCTAGCTAGCATTAAACTTACCTTATAAAAAACAAACTACACATGGTTGATGATATTACTAGTTTATCTAGCTTGTCCTGCGTTGCATATAATCGACGCGGTGCCTGTTAATTTATCATCGAGTCACAGCCTACTTCGCCAAATGGGTGATTTAACAAGTGCATTCGCAAAAAAAAGCACGGTCATTGCACCAATGTGTACCTAGACATCAACGCCTTTCTTAAATCAATACGCAAGTATATATATTTTTAAACCTGCATATTTAGTTAAGATTGCCTGTTAATGTGAATTTCTTTTAAGTAGAGAAATTGTGTCACTTCTCTTGCGTTCAGTGCAACAGAGTCAGGGGATATGCAGCAGTTTGGGCCACCTGGCTCGTTGCGAACTGTGTGAAGACCATTTCTTCCTAACAAAGACAGCCAACTTCGCCAAAGGGGAGATGATTTAACAAAGCGCTTTTGCGAAAAAAGCACAATCGATGCACAAATGTACCTAACCATAAACATCAATGCCTTTCATAAAATCAATAGACAGGAGTATATATTTTTAAACCTGCATATTTAGTTAAAATAAATTAATGTTAGCAGGCAATATTAACTAGGGAAATTGTGTCACTTCTCTTGTGTTCATTGCACGCAGAGTCAGGGTATATGCAACAGTTTGGGCCACCTGGCTCGTTGTGAACTAATTTGCCAGAATTTTACATAATTATGACATAATATTGAAGGTTGTGCAATGTAACAGGAATATTTAGACTTTTGGATGCCACCCGTTAGATATAATACGGAACGGTTCCGTATTTCACTGAAAGAATAAACATTATGTTTTCGAAATTATAGTTTCTGGATTTCATCATATTAATAACCTAAGGCTCGTATTTCTGTGTGTTATTATATTATAATTAAGTCTATGACTTGATAGCGCAGTCTGACTGAGTGGTGGTAGGCAGCAGCAGGCTCGTAAGCATTCATTCAAACAGCACTTTCCTGCGTTTGCCAGCAGCTCTTCGCTGTGCTTCAAGCATTGCGCTGTTTATGACTTCAAGCCTATGAACTCCCGGGATTAGGCTGGCAATACTAAAATAACTATTAGAACATCCAATAGTCAAAGGTATATGAAATACAAATGGTATAGAGAGAAATAGTCCTATAATAACTACAACCTAAAACTACTTACCTGGGAATATTGAAGACTTATGTTAAAAAAGGAACCACCAGCTTTCATATGTTCTCATGTTCTGAGCAAGGAATTTAAACGTTAGCTTTATTACATGGCACATATTGCACTTTTACTTTCTTCTCCAACACTTTGTTCTTGCATTATTTAAACCAAATTGAACACGTTTCATTATTTGAGACTAAATTTATTTTATTGATGTATTATATTAAGTTAAAATAAAAGTGTTCATTCAGTATTGTTGTAATTGTCATAATTTGTAAAAAAAAATATATATATATATATATATATATATATATATATATATATATATATATATATATATATATAAAATAAAAAATAATAAAAATCAGCCGATTAATCGATATTGGCATCGGCGTTGAAAAATCATAAATCGGTCGACCTCTCGTCTATAAGGTATAGTCTGCCTCCATTCTCATGAGGAAAGTAAATAGCATTATAAATCAGGATAGGTAGTAACTGTATACACATGCTCAATGAAATAAAATAATAAAAGCTATAATATTTCAACACAGTTTTAACAGCACATGACATACATAACAAGTCTATTGTTCACTGCAACAATATCAGTAGCTTGTCTCAAATATAGCTTGAAGCAAAAAAGTGTTAACCTGTGCTGGTACCACTTCATATAATATTTTTTACTATCTTCAAAAATGAAATATGTTTATTCAACATGTGTGTTTGTATTCAGTGTAACTGTCAAACCTCAGATGGACAAAAATAAAATGCCAGCCCTGAACTGCATCAAATGGTGGGCTGGGTCAAATATTGACCCCCCCACACACACACACACACATACACACATTAAGACCCCAAACTGCAGTCAGGACTACTTGATTAAATGTGGAGAATTAACTCTACAAGCAACACTAGACTCTATTATTATGGTGGGAGATTTTAATACGGTCTTCAATACCTCTATGGACCATAAAGGAAATCACCCTTGGGCACTTAGGAAATCATGAATGTCATGGATATATTGGATTTAGTGGATATATGGAGGCTTAAATACCCTGACCTTGTAAGATATACATGGCAGAGGCTTAATCAAGCTAGTTGTCTTGATTACTTTCTTATGTCATTCTCTCTAGCACCAAAAGTTTAAAAAGTGTTGATAGGGGACAGAATGCGGTCGGAGCATCACATAATTGGCATATATATTACTCTTACAGAATTTCCATATGGGTGAGGATATTGGACATTTAATCAAAGCCTACTAGATGATGAATTGTTTAACTAGGACAGAATCATTTATAAAGGACTTTTTCCAGACATAACATACACTTAGGTTGGAGTCATTAAAACGTGTTTTTCAACCACTCCACAAATTTCTGGTTAACAAACTAGTTTTGGCAAGCTGGTTAGGACATTACTTTGTGCATGACAAGTAATTTATCCAACCATTTTTTACAGACATATTATTTCACTGTATCACATTTCCAGTGGGTCAGAAGTTGACTGTGCCTTTAAAGAGCTTGGAAAATACCAGAAAATGACATCATGGCTTTGGAAGCTTCTGATTGGCTAATTGACATCATTTGAGTCAATTGGAGGTGTACCTGTGGATGTGTTTCAATGCCTACAATCAAATTCAGTGCCTCTTTGCTTGACATCATGGGAAATTCAAAAGAAATCAGCCAAGACCTCAAGTCTGGATCATCCTTGGGAGCAATTTCCAAACGTCTGAAAGTACCATGTTCATCTGTACAAACAATAGTACAAACAAGAGTACTTTGCTGAAGGAGGGACTGGTGCACTTCACAAAATAGATGACTTCATGAGGAAGGAAATTTTGTAGATATATTGAAGCAACATCTCAAGGCAGCCAGGAAGTTAAAGCTTGGTTCCAAATGGACAATGACCACAAGCATACTTCCAAAGTTGTGGCAAAATGGCTTAAGGACAACAAAGTCAAGGTATTGGAGTGGCCATCACAAAGCCCAGACCTCAATCCTAAAGAACATTTGTGAGCAGAACTGAAAAAGCGTGTGGAGCAAGGAGGCCTACAAACCTGACTCAGTTACACCAGCTCAGTCATGGAGGAATGGGCCAAATGAAAACATTTGACCCAAGTTAAACAATTTAAAAGCAATTCCACCAAATATTAATTGAGTGCATGTAATCTTCTGACCCACTGGGAATGTGATGAAAGAAAGAAATCATTCTCTCTACTATTATTCTGACATTTCACATTCTTAAAATAAAGTGGTGATCTTAACTGACCTAAGACCGGGAATTTTTACTCGGATTAAATGTCAGGAATTGTGAAAAACTGAGTTTAAATGTATTTGGCTAAGGTGTATGCATGTAAACTCCCTACTTCATCTGTAGGTACAGCAGAACCTCTTATTTTATGGGACACTTAAATGTGCCTTTAGAGACCATGCAATTCAGTACTCCTCTATAAAACAAAAGCAATTTAGATCAAAAGAGTCCATATTAATTGGATAGCGGGCGGTATTTTGACATCCGGATGAAAATCGGGCCCAAAGTAAACTGCCTGTCACTCAGGCCCAGAAGCTACAATATGCATATAATTGGTATATTTGGATAGAAAACACTCTAAAGTTTTATAACTGTTAAAATAATGTCCAATTTTGGCTGTAGTGTTTCCGTTTGAATCAGAGCGCGGTAAAGACGATAACGATTCTCCATCTTAAATTGTATCATTTATTTGCGTATTAAGGTACCTATTGTTTGATTATAAACGTTGATTGACTTGTTTGGATAAGTTTATTGGTAACGTTTGGGATTCATTTTGTATGCATTTTGAAGTAGAGAAACCAAGTGGATTATTGACTTAAGCGCACCAGCTAAACTGAAATTTTATGGATATAAATAGAACAAAAGGACCATTTTTAATGTAACTAGGACTTTTCAGAAGATCTTCAAAGGTAAGGCATATATTATATTGCTATTTCTGACTTTCTTGTCGCAACTCCCTGGTTGAAAATGATTTGTTATGCATTTGTGTGCTGGGCGCTATCCTCAGATAATCACATGGTTTGCTTTCGCCGTACAGCCTTTTTGAAATCTGACACGGCGGGTGGATTAACAACAAGTTAAGCTTTATTTTGATGTATTGCACTTGTGATTTCATGAAAGTTGAATATTTATAGTAATTTATTTGGAATTTGGTGCTCTGCAATTTCACCGGAAGTTTTCACTGATCCGCAAGAAGTTGACAAAAGAAATTGAGGGACTAACAGTACAGTTTGATAGCAATAAGAACTGTACCATAGAGGCACAGAATAAGTTAGAGGAAAAACAAAAAGAAATGGAGGAACTTAGTCAAGAAACACCCAATGTAATATATTATAAAAATAAAGCGAACTGGATGGAATATGGGGAAACATGCACCAAATGATTTTTCAATGTTCATTATAGAAATGCTACCAAAAAAAAAAATTGAAACTTGTTACAAATGGAGTCACACATGATTCACCGAATTATGTTTTGAAAGAGGAAGTAAAGTACTTTAAGAATATGTTTTTGTTTCAGTCTTCTCCATCTCCACTAACCAAAGCTAATTTTGTGGATTATTTTCCTAATAATAAAGTAAAATTAACATCTGTACAGAAAGACTCATGTGACCACCAAATTACAGATGCAATTAAAGCCTTTAAGGCTGGGAAAACTCCAGGGCTGGATGACATACCAGTTGAGGTATACCAAACATTTTTTGATATACTCAAGAGGACCATTATTAGCATGTCTTAACCACTCCTATATAAATAGTAGATCATCGGACATGCAACAAGGTCTGATATCATTATTACTGAAACAGGGCCCAAGTGGTATATATAAAGATCCAGTCCATTTAAAAAAGGCCTCTTACACTTCAGTGTTGTGATGCAAAAATCCTAGCTAAATGCTTGGCGCATAGAATTTAAAAAAATATTGTCAGATATTATTCATCCTAATCAGACAGGTTTTTTACATGGACGATACATTGGAGATAATATAACACAAGTACTGGAAACAATAGAATACTATGAAATATCGGGTACACCAGGCCTGGTTTTCATAGCTGATTTTGAAAAGGCTTTTGATAAAGTACGACTGGAGTTTATATATAAATGCCTAGAATATTTCAATTTTGGGGAATCTCTTATAAAAATGGGTTAAAGTTATGTATAGTTACCCTAGGTGTAAAATAGTCAATAATGGCTACATCTCAAAGTGCTCAAACTGTCTAGAGGAGTAAAACAAGGTTGTCCACTATTGGCATATGTAATTATTATTGCAATCGAAATATTAGCTGTAAAAATTAGATCCAACAATAATATTAAGGGGATTAGAAATGTGTGGCATGTTTTCTACATGTCTTCTTTTAAAACCACAATTAGAATCGCTCCATGGCCTCAAAGGAAATAATCTCCAAAATATTGTTGTTTTTTAAACAAGCCTTAGAAAGTCAGTTGCAATATCAGTTTAATTCACCTGAAAAGACAGAACAAATAATACAACAAATATTGTGGTTAAACTCAAATATACTAATTGATGAAAAAACAAAACATTTTTCCATGAAATGTTTAAAAAAGGTACAATTTTACTGAATGATACAAATAGGACTGGTGAAGTTATGTATATAAATTGCAAAATAGTTGGGGAGAGATTTTTTGATGTACCCATTCCATGGCACATGGTTTATGAATTGACAGGTAAAACAACGCCGGATTCAAAACGTCCAATTTTTCAATTTAAATTACTTTACAAAATTCTTGCAACCAATAGAATGTTATATATATGGGGGGATACAATCTTCCCAGCTCTGCAGATTTTGCTGTGAGGAGGCAGAGTCATTAGATAATTTATTTTGTTACTGTCCATATGTAGCTCGTTTTTGGTCACAGGTCCAGGAAAGGCTGAAGATTTGCAACCTTTCCCTAGAACTAACGCTGCAGACAGCACTACTGGGTGATTTGAAAAGCCATAGTCAATAATATTAATTATTAATTAATTATTTTAGCAAAAATGTTTAACTTTGATTTACAATCTATAGAAGCTAAGAGAATAGAAAGGTTCAGTACATTTGTGAAACTTCACAGCACATTTCAAAAATATATGGCAAATAGAAATCCAAAATGGATGGTGTTAAGAGATAGATGGGAGGGGTTGAATGGAGCTGAAGGGTGGGACTAATAACAAGATAACCAATGTAAAACATACATAGGTTCAGTTTTTTTTTTTTGTTACCTTTATTTTACTAGGCACGTCAGTTAATGACGGCCTAGGAACAGTGGGTTAACTGCCTGTTCAGGGGCAGAACGACAGCTCGGGGATTTGAACTTGCAACTTTTCGGTTACTAGTCCAACGCTCTAACCACTAGGCTACCCTGCCGCCCCATTACACAGTTACAAATAGAAATCAAACTGGATGGACATCAGAAATAGAGGAAGGACTAAAAACAAACTAAATATAACTTTGTAAAATGTGTATAATAAGTAGAAGCCTAAGTGTTATTGTTTATTAGTTTACTCCAATTGGGGGAAGGGTGGTAAGGTTGGCAGGGAACAATAAAGGTATATTCTAAAAAAAATATGTATGTCTTTGTATTTATATACATGTGTATGTATGCATGTTTATGTATGAATATGGTTATGTATGGGTGTGTATGTATATATATATTTACTAAAAAAAGAAATGGGGGATTGGGGAAAAAAAACTAAGTGGAGAATGATATGTTTGCATCTCTTGGCTATCTAGTAGCCTATTCATTTATAGGCTACTGTAGGCTACCATTTGTAGGCTACCATTTGCCACAATAAATATGTTGAAAGTACGATATCACTGAAGTCATTGCAAACCAATTTGTGCCACTTGTGTAGCCTACCTGGAGCTTGCAAATGGATTTAATAAATGTCCCATGACTTCAGTTTATCGTTGTCGTAGCCTTAAATGGGAAGTTGTCAAAGCTCTATCGAAATTGTCAATTAGTTATTATACCACATTAGAGAGACGTAACAGTCAGTCAGATGAGGCTACAGATCAAGATAATCAATGGCATGTTGTTGACAAGCACAAACCGTTCATTAATATTTAATTCAGTGATTGAAATTAAGACACCATCTTCAGTAGGCTATTCGGAAACGAGCACTTCTTACCTCGAAATTTCATCACTCAAACTCTCCTGTTGGATTTTTCTATAGTTCCTATAGCAAAGGGGATGTATTTACAATTATAAACTGCGTGGTTTGAGCTCTGAATGCAGATTTTGGGTTGAAATATATTACTGAGCTTTGAGTGTTACTAGTGCCGGTAGCACATGGAATCATGGTAATTCCGCCAAAACGTTATATTTTGTCATTATAAACTGGGTGGTTGGAGCCTCGAATGCTGACTGGCTGAAAGCCGTGGTATATAAAGACTGTATACTATGGATATTAATGTATTTTTACTGTTCTAATTACATTTGTAACCAGTTTATAATAGCAATAAGGTACCTCTGGGGTTTGTGGCATATGGCCAATATACCACCTCTAAGGGCTGTATCCAGGCACCCCCCTGTTCCGCTGTGCATAAGAACAGCCCTTAGCCATGGTATATTGGCCACATAACCCTCGGTCCTTATTTCTTAATTTTAAACTGGGTTTGGAGCCCCAAATGCGGACATGCTGAAAGCTGTGGAATTACAGACCATATACCAGGGTTATGACATGTTTTATTTTTGATGTTCTAATAACGTTTCTAACCATCTTATAACAGCAACGGCTAACGGCTGTATTTAGACACTCCGCATTGTGTCATGCTTAAGAACATATTGTGTCATGCTTAAGAACAGCCCTTAGCCATGGTATATTGGCCATATACCATAACCCCCTCGGGCCTTATTGCTTAATCATAGCAGTCAAACGAGTTAATTTCCCATCAATGGATGTCGGTTTATCTGGCGAGTTGAATGTTTTTGTTTGTTTGTTGACATATTCAAATTCCTTTTATGGTCACGTCATAATATTTTTTGATAAACGCTACTAACGTCATCTGGCTTGATGTTGTTATGGAAAAGAGGTTTATTGTATAAATATGGAAACACCTCCCTTACTGCGGCAAATTAAAAACGTTTTTTTTTAAAACTCCTTTTCAGGCCGCTTCGGGCAGGTTTTGAGTGGTCATTGTTATGGAAATGTTAACTGGACCTGGCAACCCTGATCTAACCACACTGTTGACAGACTCTAAATTGACATACATTTTACAACATCATGAAAGAAATAAAGAAACCAAGAGAAAGAGAGAGAGAGCAAGAGGGACAAGATGAAAAAGGATAGAAAGAGCCAGCCTGAATAGGTGGTGCCCATTCTGAGGACAGAAGGGGCTCAGTCAGTGTGGCCGACCTCATCTGAGCGAGTGGTGTGTGATGCGGTGTGTGATGCATTCTAAGATGTCCGATAGCGTCGGCTGCAGGGCTCACAGATAGTCTAAACGCCAATGGCTGATTTGACGTCCAGTTTTAAGTCTGTTTAACTGCATTTTTCATTTGGAACTTGTCCTTTAGCATTGCTATTGTTTCAGTAGCTTGGTTTCTGCCTTTGAAGCTATTAGCCTTAGCCTCATGTGAAAGTCAGGCTATTTATTTGGTGAAGCACCAGGTCATTTTTGCTTTCTGGGACTTTGAGGTAAAATGGATGTCTGGCAAGTGACAACTATCCATTATTTAATGCCGTATTTACCCTTGGGAGCGTCTTTTTCAGGGGGAGACCGGGACATTGGGCTACACACAGAACCAGACGTCCCAAGGAGACCATCAGTGCTAGGTTAGCATGCCATTGGCAGTATACCTGTTATAATTTATTGAGACACAGTAGCTGTTGGTCACATCCCATCACATCAGGTCTACGGTGGGGGAACAAAGGCTTGGGACCCTCTCTTTGCTTAGAGGGGATGAGGGGATGAACCCCACTGAAGAAAGGCCCACACTTAAAGCGAGTGTCCTGCATATTGTTTTCAATAAAGCACGTTCCTATCAGCAATATATATATATATATTTTGCTGAAGAAAAATATTTGAAAGTAGAGACAGAGGAGATATATTTGGATCGGTGTCATCATAGGTAGATAGATACCTTGAATGAAGGACCCCTTGCTGTAAATGGGATATCCCCACAAAAACAAAATGTTCTTGCAATACACAAGACCAATGTCCATGCAATACACCTATTCCGAATGTCTACCAAGTGAGATTTAAAGGGGCGTAAATTTGAGTTACGAAGACAAACCCAAGCTTTCGGCATGTTTACACGGCTTTCTCTATTCCTCTGACAAAAGTTTCTCCATGGCGCATTTTTCACCTCTAAATGCGCCTCTGGGTTTTGAGAAGGAAAATCCCGGCGCAGCCTGGCATTCCAAATGTGGGAGATTAGCGTGCTACATGTCATCTTAACATCCAAGCCCATCCAAGCTTTCCCCCTATGCACTCGGCAGTATCGTCTCAACTGAAGTTATTCCCTCTACGCACTGCTGTACTTCAAGTGCACTCCACTCCTCTTGGGACTACTTGTTACCATGGCACCCCGCTTATTCTTCCCACAGGGCCTCTGAGGAGAACTAGAATTTTGTGACAGGCGCCGTCAGGCCATGAGAAAGTTCAGGGTATCCTTTCACGTAAAAAACCAAAGCCAGTCTAAAATTAAGGGTCGGTGTTGGGGGGGTGGATGACGTCCGGCGCGTTTCCGCTTTGTATGACAAACCCAGATTATTCCATGGCGTGCCAAACGAGCCGGGGTACTCTTCTTGACACCGTCCTCCCTTCAGAATTGCAGAAATAGGAGGAATGGGTTGAAATAAGGCAGAACTGGGGCTCGTGAAAAATAACATGGGGCATGGGGTGTGTTCACATCATGAGTGAACATGGGTTCCCATGAATAGCAATAGGGGGGTGTGTTCACGTGATTGTACTGTATACTTTATTAGTGAACCCTTCATTATAGTGAACATCGGTTCCCCATTCACATAAACACACTTTAGGACCCATCTCGGGCACTGCTGTGGCCACCTCAGTGGACTGTGGCGTGCTCCATTGGAAAATAAGAGAGAGACTCTCCATCTCCACACATGCTGCCCTTTTCGAATATTTGTGGGGGGAGTGGTTTGCATAAAGATAGGCACAGCTTTGGGACGACATGATGAATAGGACCCCCTGTTCGCTCTTCTACACAGACTGTTCTCTACTCTCCTCTTTACCCCCCTTTCCAGTCATGCTTCTGCTGATTTCGCTGGAGAAACCAGCTGGCTCTACAATTGCCATCCACATCAACCCCTGGTGGGTGACTCGACACGGCTTCTCCCTTCAACTTCATGGAACTCCTAGAGCTACACTGTGTAGAATAACAACCACCCTGACACCGCCTGGAGCAATAGGGGACACAGGGGTTATGGGGTGAAGGAAAGATGCAAAGGGAGTAAAGGCAGTGGGTATATGGGGGTGTAGCATAGAGGCACTCGTTCTAGAAAAAAAAGGGCCCAAAGATGACACAGGAGGGTATAACCTATATATAGTCTATTAAGGTCAGACGGTGAGTTTGTAGCAATGGTGCACAAGAGTCGAGTCGAGAAAGGTATACAAGGTAGCCTACAGCAAGGATAGCAAAAGGGCGAACAGCATGAACAATGCATTTCGGAGTATAGGTACCCAAGAAGGGTAGAATAATAATATAATGGTGAAACAAGGCACAGCAAGCCTACAGCAAGCACGATACATTGACCACAACGTAACTATAGAGCAGAGCAAAGTAGAAACAAGGGTGCACACAGATCAGGGTAGACATGTCAGGTACTGTGTAAGCTGTGACTACACAGACCAGGGTATAAGGTACTCACTAGTAGGCTACACAGACCAGGGTATAAGGTACTCACTAGTAGGCTACACAGACCAGGGTATAAGGTACTCACTAGTAGGCTACACAGACCAGGGTATAAGGTACTCACTAGTAGGCTACACAGACCAGGGTATAAGGTACTCACTAGTAGGCTACACAGACCAGGGTATAAGGTACTCACTAGTAGGCTACACAGACCAGGGTATAAGGTACTCACTAGTAGGCTACACAGACCAGGGTATAAGGTACTCACTAGTAGGCTACACAGACCAGGGTATAAGGTACTAACTAGTAGGCTACACAGACCAGGGTATAAGGTACTAACTAGTAGGCTACACAGACCAGGGTATAAGGTACTCACTAGTAGGCTACACAGACCAGGGTATAAGGTACTCACTAGTAGGCTACACAGACCAGGGTATAAGGTACTAACTAGTAGGCTACACAGACCAGGGTATAAGGTTCTCAACTAGTAGGCTACACAGACCAGGGTATAAGGTACTAACTAGTAGGCTACACAGACCAGGGTATAAGGTTCTCACTAGTAGGCTACACAGACCAGGGTATAAGGTTCTCACTAGTAGGCTACACAGACCAGGGTATAAGGTACTAACTAGTAGGCTACACAGACCAGGGTATAAGGTACTAACTAGTAGGCTACACAGACCAGGGTATAAGGTACTTCACTAGTAGGCTACACAGACCAGGGTATAAGGTATTCACTAGTAGGCTACACAGACCAGGGTATAAGGTATTCACTAGTAGGCTACACAGACCAGGGTATAAGGTATTCACTAGTAGGCTACACAGACCAGGGTATAAGGTATTCACTAGTAGGCTACACAGACCAGGGTATAAGGTATTCACTAGTAGGCTACACAGACCAGGGTATAAGGTATTCACTAGTAGGCTACACAGACCAGGGTATAAGGTATTCACTAGTAGGCTACACAGACCAGGGTATAAGGTATTCACTAGTAGGCTACACAGACCAGGGTATAAGGTTCTCACTAGTAGGCTACACAGGTAAGCGTCCAACAAGCTTAGACGAGGACTATGTTAGCCGACACAAGCGGAGGCAAGGTAGGGAGTACGTTAGGCCAACACAGAAACTCAAACTACACAAACTGGACCCTCCCTTTTGGCACCACAAGTGTCCAGTTAGTTACTAACTAAACAGGAGGAGCCAGGTAGCTAGATGGTGACTCACCGTGTGGTATCCCCTGGCTATGGGCGGCTTGCCGGTGGGGTACGGGTCCACCGTGTCGATGATGGTCTGCCGCTCGCCCTTCTGGTTGATCTTGCGGAACCTCCGGCGGGACTGTCGGTGCGATGCTTGCCGCTGGAAGTACTCCTCATTTTGGTCCATATAGTCCACCTGGGGAAACAGGGTAGGAGGAAAGGAAGGAGTGACTGTCTAGTTTTCCTCGCCCCCTCCCTCCCCCTCTTCCCGCCCCTCTCACTGCGTAAAAATTGCAGCGTGTGTGTGTGGGCTGCGCCTCAACACTCCTCTCCCGACATCAAAGGAAGCTATCACAACTCCAGGAGAGGGGGAACGAGCGAGAGGGAGGTGTGTTAGAGAGAGGTACATAGTGAATTGGCAAGGCAAGCGTGTGAAAGGAAGAGGGATAAAATAGAGGAAGAGATCAAGAGAGGGATGGAGAGAGAGAGGGGAAGAAAACAAGATAGAGGGGAGACAAACAGAGGGAGATGGAAGGAGAGATGGAGAAAGGGAGACATTACCAGACCTTGCCCTGATGTGATTCAGATTTAGTCATTCAGTCTTGAGTTCAGTCATTCAATCAGATGCTGCCCTCCCTCCATTATGATCATACTGCTCCTGCCGTCGATCACCCTCGGGAGTCACAGTCCCATGAAATGGCTCAAAATGACCGTCGTAATAAGGGATAATGGCACAACTGGCCTCAAATTATGAGTACAACTTGAGGTTGAGGAGTCACAAGGCATCGGCCATCAGAAGACAGAAATGCATGTACTACATGTTCTACCTGCAAAAATATTGCAGCAACATCTCTTCTCTGCTCACAAAATGCATTTCAACGACTTAATACTTAACAGTCAAGTGTAGTAGCCTGATGAAATAGGCCTGGTGCTAGAATGACAAATTTAAGGCGTTTACAGTTGGCACACACTCCTCCCTCACAAGCTTCTTCACTGCGGCTTCACATTTCACAGCACTCAGCCTTTGGGATTACACATAAAATCGCTCTACCTCTCTCCCTCGCTCTCTGCCGTACCAACTGCTGCTATGGCAACGGCAGGGGAGCTGTGGTGGATGAGAGAGAGAGTTGTGTTTGAGAGAGGAGCGAGAGTGCATGCGATGTGTGTATCAGTTTGGTTCGAGTGTGTCAATCAGTTTCAGTGTGTGTGTGTGTGTGTGTGTGTGTGTGTGTGTGTGTGTGTTGACTGTGCATATGTGTGTTGACTGTGCATATGTGCATCGGTTTGAGTGCATGTGCGAGTATGATTTTGGTTTGCGTGTGCACCAGTTTAAGTATCTTGCGTTTATCGCTTTTAGTATGTGTTGGAGACTGGGGGCTTAAGAGCGAGAGCTGCTGCTGTCTTAGTATCACCCCAAAGCCATTCTCCCAGTAATTATAGGCTGCTTGTTGCGCCCATAATAGCTGAGGCTACGCCAGGAAGTGGTAATGATCAACAGTAGGACAGAGAGGAGGAGAGAAGGCTATTAGAAAAGCTGAAGCTTTAGCAGCTGGAGCCACATTTAACAAAAAGGTGCCATCTATATAATTATTATTGGAGACAATCATAGGACACTATGATTACAGAGACGATCTTTGTGGCAGCCGTACTGTCGGACGGTTGGTGATTAACAGTAACATGATGTAACTGGTTAGGTATGGTTGCTCTATTCAAAACGGAGCAGTTTTTAGACGATAGGATCTGTGTCAAATTGTAGCGTGTGCGCGCTTGATTATGCGCGTGTGATTGATTACGCGCGAGTGGGATGTGCGATCGATTGTGTGTGAGGGTGGTTGTGTGTGGCGTGTGCACGCACACGTCAGAGAGCGAAAAGGACAGTGGGCTTTCGTATCTTTAAAGATCTAGCACGCCTCCAAGGCCTCATGTTCCCGACAGCAGATTGTGTTGTGCTGCTACTTTTATATCCTGGTAAGGCTGGATTGATTGGTTTTCAACTTTGCTTTTTATAAAAGGTCTGTGCCAACATTTGATGTTACCATAAAACTCGGTCAACCTTTATATCCCTGACTGGAAATTACTGAAGCACTTTATTGTATTCATTACATTTAGCCAAGTATGCGAGCGTGCAGTGAACAACAACAAAAACAGCAGCAAGCACTATAGGTGAATGTATGCATGTCAAGTGAAGCACCTAGCATTACTTGTAGTTGATTCGTCCACAATAAATAAAGGCCATTTAGTAGACCTAAAATCTAGGCAACTAAATTAGTTGTGGTGTAAAAGTCCTCATAAAACACGCTAGGTCATTGCTAAGCCCTGTCCCTATAAGTCCTAAACCCTAAGTCTCATCTTTTGTAAACCACCCGTCCCAATACATCAGTGTATGGAGTGAGTGTGTGGTGTGCTGTTGCCTGACGTGACGCCACTGTGGTGGAGTTGGCAATGGAGGCAGGACTCACCACAATCATCTCGGAAGGTTCCAGAACGATGCACTCGCATCCGCGTCTCAGGCTCCCTGCAGAACGCTTTCCAAAACTGGTGATGGAGCAAAGGAGAGAGAGAAGAAAGAAGAGTTTAAAGGCAGGGAAAGGCACTTTTAATAACGTTCACTTGGCATCATTGGGATTCAATCTGGAAATCATGTTCCAACGATGGAACAGACAGACGAAGATTCACTCGAAATGTTCCTCAGAGTAAAAATACACCACAGAAATACACCACAAATGGAAAAGTCCACTTGGTGACATCACAGGCTGTACAGTATATGTGCTCTTCAGTGAGGAGGGGTGTAGAATATTGAAGTGGAAAAACCAAAAGTCTTGAAATGGGGCAGCAGCCATGGAAATTATGAGTAGGGTAAATTAGACAAAACTTAAGACAAAAACTTGGGGCTGGATGAAGATTCAAGACTGCAAGCGTTGTATGATGCATTCAGACTCACATTTGAGTAAAAGGGCTCCCTTGTGCCGTATTTACAAAATGATCAACACCAAAATGTGTGTTGATGTGAACCCCCCCCCAAACTGATGTAATTATTTATTCAGCATAAAACTCCAGTCACAGAGTCTGTTCAAATAGTGGTCTGAGAAACATCCACCAGTTTGGAATATATATTTTTAAATAGCGTCATATTTACAAAACCTTATACTGATGGCAGCCAATCCCTAATCCAGTGGTTCCCAAACTAGGGGTTATGGAAGAACTTCCAAAATAGCCCCCCCCCCCAAAAAAAAATATATACATACAACACAAACACAGTACCAGTTTTTATTTGTTCTATTTTCTACATTGTAGAATAATGAGACAATGCAAAGAGTGTGCAGAGCTGTCATCAAGGCAAAGGGTGGCTACTTTGAAGAATCTAAAATATATTTTGATTTGTTTAACACTCTTTTGGTAACTACATGATTCCATATTCCATATATTTCATAGTTTTGAGGGCTTCACTTACTACTCTACAATGTAGAAAATAGTAAAAAATAAAAACCCTTAGTAGGTGTGTCCAAACTTGTGACTGGTACTGTGTGTGTGTGTGTGTGTGATATAATATATATATAAATAAATATATAAAATAGTCTTTGTATCTCAAAACGATCGTAATGTGGTTTACCTTAATCTAAAAATGAAAATTATTAAAAATCTAAAAGAAATTTAAACCAGAGAGCACCCTCAGATCATGGGAAAAGGCGGGACTTGACCATTGCACTTGAATTATTCTCACATTGAATGGCTACGCCCACTACTCTATGAAACCACACATTATTGCAGAGACTTTGATATTACCGGCCGCAATTGATACAGTGAAAATGTGTGGGGAGCCAGAGGCACAGAAACTCACAATACCTTTGTCAGATAACCCTGGTAAATAAAGAATTTATGCTATTGCGAGCAATCAAGACGAAACTCTGACTGAACAACTCTCATTCACGGGTCACTATGGAGGAGTTTCGGTTTCTGACTCAAAGAGAATATCCTGCCGTCTCCCTCTGAGCATTAATGCCACGTTCAAAACAACTGAGAACTCGGAAATCTCAGACAACCAACTTCAGTGCGTTCAAGACAACTGGGAACTCGGAAATCTCAGACAACCAACTTCAGTGCGTTCAAGACAACTGGGAACTCGGAAATCTCAGACAACCAACTTCAGTGCGTTCAAGACAACTGGGAACTCGGAAATCTCAGACAACCAACTTCAGTGCGTTCAAGACAACTGGGAACTCGGAAATCTCAGACAACCAACTTCAGTGCGTTCAAGACAACTGGGAACTCGGAAATCTCAGACAACCAACTTCAGTGCGTTCAAGACAACTGGGAACTCGGAAATCTCAGACAACCAACTTCAGTGCGTTCAAGACAACTGGGAACTCAAAAAAAATACAAAAAATAAAAGAGCTCCGACTGCGAATAATAGTTTTGAAAGGCCATTCAACTCGGGAGACTCAGGCCTTTCTAGAGCTCCGACCTTCCGACCTGAAGATCACGGACGTCATAATTTGACCTCGTATTATTCCTGAGTTCCCAGTTGTAGTGAAAGCACCATACAACTCATGGAACCCTTTCGACGGTCAGAACTGTGTGAAGCTGGATTCAGTTCTCTCGTCTGCAATAAAACTAAATATCGATTCAGGTTGAATGTGACAGCAGAGATGAGGTCCTCACTGTCGAACACACCCCCCTGACTTTGAGAAGCTCCGACACGACACGGATCAAGTACACCCATCTCATTAGATATTATATGTCAGACTCATTTTGCAATTGACTGTCATAGCCCCACATTAAAAGTATGTGATGGTGAGTTGAGAAGACAGTCAGAAATAATGTTAGAATGTTTTTCAAATGACCGCCATACCCCCAAATAAAAAAAGTTAACATTGGCTGTTAATTCTAAACTTTTTTCCCACATGGTTATGGGTCGCGGGAATTTTCGAAAATATCAAAATAGGGTCGTGAGCCGAGAAAGTTTGGGAACCGCTGCTTTAATCCAACCTGGATTATGCAATGGTGCATGTTACACTCTAATAACAGATACCTGTCAATTAGGTACAAAATAATGACCGGAGAATTGCCGCCTATTCAATTAATTTATGGTCCATTAATTCAAACTCATAACTCCATTAGTTCTGTCATTAGGGTGTTTTGAGATCAAGAGCTGGGCTAACTATTCACCATTCAACCCAAAGTCTCTCAATTCTCATAGATCGGTTAGTGCAGCGGCTAACTGCGTCAAGGCCCGTACGCCCATCCATCATAGCCCCCCAGCAACACAGTCAGGTCGGACAGGAAAGGACCTCGGGCCAGGCATTTCTCAAATGCTACAGAGACCTCGGCCCATTGCGACATGTTGCCGGGACGGCCTTCGTCTGGCTTCCAGTCCAACGGTGTGCACCCACCCCCCCCTACCCATCCCTCTCGCTCTCTTTCTCAAGCCATGTGCTTCGCTAGCCTTCACCTGACTGAGATTTAGCATTCCCTCCCTCCATCACTCTTATTGTTTCCCCTCCCCCTCTGTCAGTTCTGCAGTTGCCACGGCAAAAGTTTTTTTTTTCTTCTTCCAAGCGTGTGACCCTCTCGATGTTCCTTTCACATTCCTGTTTGTTCCCATTAAATCCTAAATGCTAGCATTTAGTGTTTGAAGGTGACATTTGATGAGTGACAAGAATGTGTTCTAAAGCATGTTAAAACGTGTTCCAAGGGAGAAACGATGTGCAGGGCTATTGTATGTTGAGTGTGTTAAGCTGTATGGGGTTAATGCCAATCATTACCGTTTGACATCACTGGTCATGTGACTGACTGAGCTGCAGCTTAATGCACTGTTAGCTGTGGCCCACACACACACACTACGCCATAATGGGAGAACACAAAACGGCGTGTTCAAGTCATGCCCTACCTTTTACATAAGTACTCTTGACACGCCATTTCGTAGTGTTCTTTCTGCACTGCAAATGCCATGAGATACTAAGAATGGATTATGGGATGTAGGACTTGTTTAGGGGTCAATCCACTACAACGTTCCCCATCTGGCCAGACCAGTCATAACAATGCTGTGTTTGCTCTTCGGGAATGTAAATAAGAAGATGGAAGAGAACAGGAGGGTAAAGAACTCGATAAGCTGTGAAGGTTTATCACCTGTTACATGTAAAGGATGGGATGTGATTAAGCATGACGTGGGGGAAAACAAATCAAGGATTTACATAGAACATGATTCAGGTGTTTCTTTGAATTAGAAAGCTGAGAAGCACTCCACACACACACACACACACACACACGTTTCCTATGTTAGAATATGGCCCGCGTGTGTGAGCTGACCGTCTAGCTGTAAGTGACTGACTAAGTGTCTGTTCAAACACTGACGCAGTGCAAATATGACATAGGGCTCCATTGAGCTCTGGCTATCATTATCATTCCCTGCATGCCAGAGCACTACTAGTCCCTTTATTAGCCTTGGTGCGTAGGAATTCTCCCGGCATGTTGACGGACATCACCTCCCCTGCTCCGGCGGCCTCTATTTGGCGTCTGGAATGTCATTCCATGCCATTCCACAAACACATTGCCTGCCCCCCCTCCCCAGCTACATAGAGACTCCCTGGCAGGTTGGGCCACATCAAAACCCCTGCCCTGGACTGTGTGAACTGATCCTACAATGGGGTCTCCACACTACCCTTAAGCCCTTTAACCAGGAGACAGGGTTGGATGGCTTTAAAAATATAAAAAAAAGATCATCCATGGCCCATAAACCAGACAAAAGATTAAACCCCTGGTTATACAACACTTTTTGTGCTTGGAGGTGGTGAAGCCAAAGGAGGTGGGTGGAAGGAGCGCCTTTGAAAACGCGACCGGGAAAGGAATAGTTTATAGAATCCAACCAACCAGCGGCTGAAAAGAAAGTTGGATGGTTAGAGGGCATCAAAAGGTGCCGAGAGTCAGATTACTTTTTGCTCTTCCGACGCAAACAAATAATGTTTGGGCACACAGACGTCCCGAACTGGAAATAGCCGCTGACATCCCAGCAAAGAATTCACGAGTGACTTGTGACTTTCGCTTCCCGAAATATGACTTGACGATGCTTGAAATGGTGCCCGGAATACAGTCGAGTGCCTCAGAAACTTTACAAGACATCAATGATGCCTACAGCCTACTCAACACACACATTTCCCAAAACATACTCGAAGGTATAAGGGTACATTTAGTCAGTTTCCCTCTCCAAGTTTTCAAACTGATGTATAACCTTCTCGACCTAACAAGTCTCTCTTGTGAGCTGAACGGGCGGAACAGTTTGCTCGCTAACAATACCAAAATAAAAACATTAAAAGAGACCCCTTGCGTTCCTGACATCTTTGATATACTGAAATGTTTTATAGCGACCAGCTCCCTTGCTGGAGAAGTCAACATTCCATCTACAACCTTTCTGCTGTGCTGTTACGCTGTTACTCCTGGGGAAAACATGCTCTCACAGATTCACACCCAGTGCTTAAGAAAAACTCAAATGGATACTTACCCCTTGGTTATAAACTCAAAAATCCTTCCTCAGCCTAGAACTAGTCCTGGAAGTGTAGCTATATCCAGTTCAGGAAGTTCCGATCAATCCCAGCATTTCGCTCCGCTTACAGTCGCACCCTCGTGCTGGTGTTTGAGTGAGAGTGTCGGAGGGTGTGTGTGGAAGCTTCTGTCTGCCTCTTTCTGGCTACGCTGTGCGGACAGCCAACATTCCAGAGCACAGCTCACTTCATTTCAGCTACAACCTCCCAGAGCACGGGAGACAAAACAGGAGTTTGGCCAGGGGTGGGGTGGTGGGAGTGAAAGTGAGATGGTGACCCTTGCTTCCCCCACACCCTGCAGACCGTTCACACGAACCCTACGAGCGGATTGTGCAATACAGCACTGTTTTGGTCCTGGTTTTTGTCTTAACCAAGTGTTTAACCCACAACCAGGTTTTGATTCACTGGTTGAAATCAACAAGCTTGCTAATAGTTATGCAGTGTGGTGACAAATCAGCAAATTAAGTACACAACATTACCAAAAGTATGTGGACACCTGCTCGAAAATCTCATTCCAAAATGATTGGCATTAATATGGAACTGGTCCACTTTTTTTTTTTTTTTAAACCTTTATTTAACCAGGCAAGTCAGTTAAAAGAACAAATTCTTATTTTCAATGACGGCCTAGGAACAGTGGGTTAACTGCCTGTTCAGGGGCAGAACGACAGATTTGTACCTTGTCAGCTTGGGGATATGAACTTGCAACCTTTCGGTTACTAGTCCAACGTTCTAACCACTACGCTACCCTGCCGCCCCAGGCTATAACAGCCTCCACTCTCCTGGGAAGGCTTTCCTCTTAGATGGAACATTTCTGCGGGGACTTGCTTCCATTCAGCCACAAGAGAATGTGATTAGGCCTGGCTCACAGTCGGCGTTCCAATTCATCCCAAAAGTATTCGATGGGGTTGAGGTCAGGGCTCTGTGCAGGCCAGTCAAGTTCTTCCACACCGATCGACAAATCATTTCTGCATGGAACTCACTTTGTGCACGGGGTCATTGTCATGCTGAAACAGGAAAGGGCTTTCCACAAACTGTTGCCAGAAAGTTGGAAGCACAGAAACATTTAGAATGTCATTGTATGCTGTAGCATTAAGATTTGCCTTCACTGGAACTTAGGGGCCTAGCCCAAACCATGAAAAATAGCCCCAGACAATTATTCCTCCTCCAAACTTTACAGTTGGCACTATGCATTGGGGCAGGTAGCGTTCTCCTGGCATCCATCAAACCCAGATTCATCCTTCGGACTGCCAGATGATGAAGCGTGATTCATCACTCCAGAGAAAATGTTTCCACTGCTCCAGAATCCAATGGCAGCGAGCTTTACACCACTCCAGTAGACGCTTGGCATTGTGCATGGTGATCTTAGGCTTGTGAGCGGCTGCTTTACCATGGAAACACATTTCATGAAGCTCCTGAAGAAAAAGTTTTTGTGCTGACGTTGTTTCCAGAGGCAGTTTCGATCTCGGTAGTGAGTGTTGCAACTGAGGACAGACCGCTCTCGCGGTCCTGTTCTGTGAGCATGTGTGGCCTACCACTTCCCGGCTGAGCCGTTGTTGCTCCTAGACATTTCCACTTCACAATAACAGCACATACAGTTGACCGGGGCAGCTCCAGCAGGGCAGAAAGTTGATATACTGACTTGTTGGAAAGGTGGCATCCTATGACAGTGCCATGTTGAAAGTCACGGAGCTCTTCAGTAAGGCCATTCTACTGCCAATGTTTGTCAATGGAGATTGCATGGCTGTGTGCAATTTTATACACCTGTCAGCAACAGGTACGACTGAAATAGCCGAATCCACTCATTGGAAGGGGTCCACATACTTTTGTACAGTATATATAGTGTACCTCAAAACAAGGGTTGGGCAACAACATTGCCTTAGTGAGTAACAATAAAAAAACATAGTTCCTATGGTCACGTTATTATGCAACTCCCACAACAGCAAAACTGGATGAATGTGCCAAGTCCGTTCTTCTGTCACAGAGTCGCCATTGTATGTCTTGCAGAGGCTTTACAGAAGTTCATCGGACAAAGGCGCGACTGGTTCTCAATAGGAAATGGCTTCGGTTACAGTGGGTAAAGGGCTGTGTCCCAAATGGCACCATTTTCCCTATTGAGTGCACTACATTTGACCAGAGCCTTGTGGGCAGGAGTCAGTTACACACAATAAGGTTTACATTCCTATAAAACGAAGTGTGGGTGGTTTGCTAAAGTTCAGGTGATAATATGGGGAAGTGACGACAAATCGAAGGGGAAACGTGATCCATAAAAGGGTAAATATAGGGCACGGCATCCATTAACCATTTCTAGCTCTGCTGGATAACTGTGTTATATTAATCAAGATATACAAAGTTAATCCGAAATGGAGATGCTCAAACCACCTCCTAAAAGAAATGAAAGGCTACAAGAATTAAAGGAGCGATTTAGCAAGAGATTTCAGATTTGGACAGAGGTGGAAGTGGGCATCAGGAAAACATAAAAACCCCAGCGCTTGTACAAGTCAACATTACTCAACCTTTTTCTAAAACACAAATAGATTGTGACGCTTTTGACAGTTGCACGTGTCGAAATGGATGCCAGCCAAAACATTTAGAACATTTTATTTATACCCAAACAAATTATTCATTGTCTTTGATTTCACGTAGACCCTCATTTAAATAGGGCAGACTGCTCTTGTGATTCTTCATTTAATGACTGTCTGAGTCATTCTTCTGAGAGAGAGAGAGAAAGAGAGAGAGAGAGAGAGAGAGAGAGAGAGAGAGAGAGAGAGACACAGACACAGACACAGACACAGACAGACCGAGAGAGAGAGAGACCCACAGACAGAGAGAGACCGAGAGAAAGACAGAGAGACAGATATAAAGTGAGACAGACCGCAAGCAAGAGAACATGAAAGAGTAAGAGAGAATGAAGGTGCAAATGAGAGGAGAGCGTGAATGAGAGTGAGCGATTGAGTGAGAGTGAGAGGGGAAACTGGATAGAGCAGTAAGTGTGAGAGCAAGAGCGAGAGACCAAGATTGAGAGAACAAGAGAGGCTGAATGCATATCAGCTTCTCCCAACATGCCTGGTGGTGTTGAAGTGAAGAGTGGGGCCTAGGGCTGTTGCGGTGGACTGTATTACCGCCACACCGGTGGTCATGAGTCATGAAGACAGTCAAGTTCCACGTGGCCGTTTAGTCACGATTATTAGGCTTCTCCAAGCTCTGCTGCTGCTGATGGTCATTATAGTAGCCTACCAAACGTGCTAACTGCCTGGTACTCCACATTCTATTGTCTCTCTAATCACTTTGACATCAATACAAATGTAATCGAAAATCCAATCAAACACTTCATGAGAGCCCATGAGCTCATGTTGCGCAACATTTCTATCGGCTATGCAATGGAGCGAGAAAATAGAGTGATGTCCTCTTAAAAAGAGAAGGATACTATAGGCTCGGCCTACAATATTTATTTCTCAACTTTCCTAATATTAAGCACATTCCTTATCTTTACAACAGGAGTATAGCCTACATGGCTGGCATGAAAATGGACCATGAGAAAAACATCCTCCATTCACTGTTTAAGTGCAGAAATGACACGTATTTTTTTTCCCCTGCCCCAAGACAGGTGCATGATAATGGTCCATTCTAAATCAAAACGAATTTCACGCATAGAGTGGGGCAAAAAAGTATTGTCAGCCACCAATTGTGCAAGTTCTCTCACGTGAAAAGATGAGGCCTGTAATTTTCATCATAGGTACACTTCAACTATGACAGACAAAATGAGAAGGAAAAAAATCCAGAAAATCACATGGTAGGATTTTTAATGAATTTATTTGCAAATTATGGTGGAAAATAAGTATTTGGTCACCTACAAACAAGCAAGATTTCTGGCTCTCACAGACCTGTAACTTCTTCTTTAAGAGGCTCCTCTGTCCTCCACTCGTTACCTGTATTAATGGCACCTGTTTGAACTTGTTATCAGTATAAAAAACACCAGTCCACAACCTCAAACAGTCACACTCCAAACTCCACTATGGCCAAGATCAAAGAGCTGTCAAAGGACACCAGAAACAAAATTGTAGACCTGCACCAGACTGGGAAGACTGAATCTGCAATAGGTAAGCAGCTTGGTTTGAAGAAATCAACTGTGGGAGCAATTATTAGGAAATGGAAGACATACAAGGCCACTGATAATCTCCCTCGATCTGGGGCTCCACGCAAGATCTCACCCCGTGGGGTCAAAATGATCACAAGAACGGTGAGCATGCTAGAGAGCATTTGGATGATCCAGAAGAAGATTGGGAGAATGTCATATGGTCAGCTGAAACCAAAATATAACTTTTTGGTCAAAACTCAACTCGTCGTGTTTGCAGGACAAAGAATGCTGAGTTGCATCCACAGAACACCATACCTACTGTGAAGCATGGGGGTGGAAACATCATGCTTTGGGGCTGCAAAGGGACCAAGATGACTGATCCGTGTAAAGGAAAGAATGAATGGGGCCATGTATCGTGAGATTTTGAGTGAAAACCTCCTTCCATCAGCAAGGGCATTGAAGATGAAACGTGTCTGGGTCTGTCAGCATGACAATGATCCCAAACACACTGCCCGGGCAATGAAGGAGTGGCTTCGTAAGAAGCATTTCAAGGTCTTGGAGTGGTCTAGCCTGTCTCCAGATCTCAACCCCATAGAAAATCTTTGGAGGGAGTTGAAAGTCCGTGTTGCCCAGCAACAGCCCCAAAACACCACTGCTCTAGAGGAGATCTGCATGGAGGAATGGGCCAAAATAACAGCAACAGTATGTGAAAACCTCATGAAGACTTACAGAAAACATTTGACCTCTGTCATTGCCAACAAAGGGTATATAACAAAGTATTGAGAAACTTTTTGTTATTGACCAAATACTTATTTTCCACCATAAGTTGCAAATAAATTCATTAAAAATCCTACAATGTGATTTTCTGGATTTTTTTTCTCATTTTGTCTGTCATAGTTGAAGTGTACCTATGATGAAAATTACAGGCCTCTCATCTTTTTAAGTGGGAGAACTTGCACAATTGGTGGTTGACTAAATACTTTTTTTGCCCCACTGTATATGACTTAGTATATGTAAAAACAAGATTAAATATTGGGTGACAATATTAGCCTATCACCTGTGAATGATACCCACTTTAAAGGCAAGAAACGATGCCTTTTTTTGTGAATTTTTCTAATCATAGTCACGCACATGAAGCCAAGCCCATAGGCCTGTATGTTTTGTTAAGGTTTGTATCACAACTATAAAGTGGCCTTTAACTTTTCTTCTTTTACCTTCTTAAAATGAAGCACATGTATCCGCTTTACAACGGGAGTGGAGCGTAACTGGCATAAATACTGCATGCAATGCGTGAGTTTCAAGTTTGGGGGAGATCATTTTCACCATAATAAAAGCATTACATGCATAATTGCATTTGTGGTCACTTTTGATTGATAATGTTGTTTTCCCGCTAAGGGAACATTTGAGCTTAAAGCCTACTGCCTATTGCTCATTGCAGGGGCTATTATGTGAAAAAACCGCCGAACATTTTTAAGCTAAGCGTTCTGATCTGTTGCGTCAGCCTCGTTGCATTTGTAGAACAACTAACGTTACATTAATAACAAAATTAAGCATATAGGAGTACCTATTTTCTTTTTAACCACTCAATACAGAGAAAGGCACAATATCCATTCAATTTTATTCAGCTTTGTTCAATTTTATTCTTCACATAAAATGCCACGGAATTCTAAGCAAATCTTGTCTGCTAAATGAACTAGTGTAGCCCACAGCCATATGGCATAGGCAGATCAGGACCTAACATAAGGACAACTGCCACAGCCCTAGTGGGACCCATTCCACTTAGTCTTTAAAAGCTCCAGGAACTCCCATCGTGGGTCTATTCAAGTTCATCGTGTCACAACCAATACCGTCGCCGGTACCATGTTAATGGACTGGCAGTACCGAACGCTGATTGGCTGCTTCCTGGCCTATGACAGCGTGTAAGGTCACACGGTAACTGTGGTGATGATTTATCGTGCCATGACCTCTTGCGGCCTACAATCAGATTGATGAGCGGAATCATTTCTATTGTGGGTCATCAAAAACTCTTCAGTCACTCTTGCTTTGGACGCGAGCCATATGCTGGTTGGCTATTACGGAGAATTTATGTGGGTCTGTATATTTGAGAGTTGCGTGCACGCAATGCATACTGACCAAGCAAAACACATGATTCACAAATATTTAAAGTGCACACATACACTAGTCATTCCAAGACGTACCCAAGATGTACATACAGTATCTTTCCCTGCATGTATTGTAAAGATTGGGCTGAAACAGCATAGTTCTGAAAACAAGTGGGTTCATATTCAACCCATATAGCTCCTCCTGCATGACTAAGTGCATCTCTGCATGGTGCCTGAAACAGTCACTTAGTAAACATTTTCAGACCCCTTCTCCCTAGTGGTTGCATCTCAAGCATTAAAGTGTAATCTGCCAATATCCTCAAATCCTTCGCACACTTTCACCTTGAAAAACGGAAAAGGGGGAGTTGCCGTCTGAGTTCTGACACTTTGCTCCACTATGAGTGTCGTATGACTGATACGGACTATGGGAGAATAATTAGTGCTAAACTTCTAGTCGCTGGTGTATACGCCTTGTATTGCCAGTCTGTTACATAGAGGAGCATTTTTTCAAGAAACCCACAGGTCGGGAAAGTGAATCCCATGTGAAAGACTGGATCAGATCACACACTTGATTGATTTGGACTAAAATTACAGTCGGGGGACGAACATTTCAGGTGTTGACCATCGTTTTATTCACTTGTCTGCACCTAGAGTGCCTGTAGTCTCACACATACAGCTCTACTCTGATATAAGACTTGCCTGGCTACTCATCCACATCGCGCCAGCTAAAATGTCACGCCCACTAACGTACAGTTGAAGTCGGAAGTTTTAAATTCACATTTAAACTCAGTTCTTCACAATTCCTGACATTTAATCCTACTAAATATTCCGTTTTAGGTCAGTTTGGATCACCACTTTATTTTAAGAATGTGAAATGTCAGAATTATAGTAGAGAGAATGATTGATTTCAGCATTTATTGATTTCATCACATTCCCAGTTGGTCAGAAGTTTACACACACTCAATTTGTATTTGGTAGCATTGCCTTTCAATTGTTGAAATGGATCAAACATTTAGAGTAGCCTGCCACAAGCTTCCCACAATAAGTTGGGTGAATTCTGGCCCATTCCTCCTGACACAGCTGGTATCACTGAGTCAGGTTTGTAGACCTCATTCCTTTCACACGCTTTTTCAGTTGTGCCCACAAATTTTCTATAGGTTTGAAGTCAGGGCTGTGTGATGGCCACTCCAATACCTTGACTTTGTTGTCCTTAAGCCATTTTGTCACAACTTTGGAAGTATGCTTGCAGTCATTGTCCATTTGGAAGACCCATTTGCGACCAAATTTTTACTTCCTGAATGATGTCTTGAGATGTTGCTTCAATATATCTACATAATTTTCCCTACCTCATGATGACATCTATTTTGTGAAGTGCAACAGTCCCTCCTCCAGCATAGCAACCCCACAACATGATGCTGCCACCTTCGGGCTTCACGGTTGGGATGGTGTTCTTCGGCTTGCAAGCCTCCCCTTTTTCCTCCAAACATAATGATGGTCATTATGGCCAAACAGTTCTATTTTTGCATCGTCAGATCAGAGGACATTTCTCCAAAAAGTACGATCTTTGTCCCCATGTGCTGTTGCAAACCATAGTCTGGCTTTATGGCAGTTTTGGAGCAGTGGCTTCTTCCTTGTTGAGCGGCCTTTCAGGTTATGTCGATATAGGACTCATTTTACTGTTGATATAGATACGTTTGTACCGGTTTCCTCCAGCATCTTCACAAGGTCCTTTGCTGTTGTTCTGGGATTGATTTACACTTTTCGCACCAAAGTATGTTCATCTCTAGGAGACAGAACGTGTCTCCTTCCTGAGCGGTATGACGGCTGTGTTGTCCCATGGTGTTTATACTTGCGTACCATTGTTTGTACAGATGAACGTGGTACCTTCAGGCATTTGGAAATTGTTCCCAAGGATGAACCAGACTTGTGGAGGTCTACAATTTTCCATCTGAGGTCTTGGCTCATTTCTTTTGATTCTTCCATGATGCCAAGCTAAGAGGCACTGTGGTTGAAGGTAGGCCTTGAAATACATCCACAGATTCACCTCCATTGACTCAAATGATGTCAATTAGCCTATCAGAAGCTTCTAAAGCCATGACATAATTCTCTGGGATTTTCCAAGCTGTTTAAAGGCACAGTCAACTTTGTGTATGTAAACTTCTGACCCACTGAAATCGCGAAACAGTGAATTAGAAGTGGAATAATCTGTCTGTAAACAATTGTTGTAAAAATGACTTGTGTCATGCACAAAGTAGATGTCCTAACGGAATTGACAAAACTATAGTTTGTTAACAAGAAATTTGTGGAGTTGTTGAAAAACAAGTTTTAATGTCTTCAACCTAAGTGTATGTAAACTTCAGACTTTAACTGTATCTTCTCCACGATAAGTCTGGATTTGCTTCCTTCCCGGCAACTTCTCGAATGCGAACACATTCAAACCATTCTGACTGGTCCCAAAAAACGATTTGCGTAATTTTGACATCAGCACAGACAAATTCTAGGATAGCAGGTTCACTGAAGTATGGAGTGATCGATAGAGCAGCCAAATTAAATTCAGGATACGTCATCAGGCAAATATAACCCCTCGGGTCAAAAACATGATTACAAAATGGTGGACAATTTGATCAAACACAGTATCAACTTGCTGTTGTTCGTACCTGCTTCTTGGCAGGAACATGGACTCCTTGATGAAGACGGACCCGGACAGTAGAATAAACCAGCAGCTTCCAATGTCATCCGGGCTGTGAAAGAGAAAGAGAGAATTGAACACTTGAATCACATATCTAAACCCGCCCACACCCAAGTGAAAACACAGACAGCATGCTACAGTGAACTCACACTGAACCCTAAACAGTTCAGCTCGCTGTCAAGTTATTACAACATCGAAGATGACACACAGTTGTCCAGCTTCCAAATCAAAACTGTCTAGTTGGCATTTCCAGTGAAGATACTGTCAGGTTTGCAGTTTAAAGTAGCCAGAAGCACCAGAGGACTACAGTACACTAGCGAATGAGGGAGGATTCAATAGTCCAGGAGAGGGTTTTCCGACAGAGAACCATGGCTTGCCAAGAAAACGATTCAAACAATAGTTCCAACACAAAACCGCCCATTGATAATGAGGAAGTGCAGATCTAGGAGGAAACACCAGTACAGGCAACACTATTGTTCCTTCTTCTAAATGGAGCCTAGGAATGGGTTCGGCTTTATTTTGAGGGGATGTTGGCTTAGCCATATGAGTTCACACGAGACCTCAGTTCAATGGACACTGGTTTTTCACCTTCCTATGGGCCTAGTCCCCACCATATGACGCTATAACAAGGAATAGACTTGTGCTTCGTCGTCACAGTTCAGTCCTACAGCAACTATTGCTGTTCAGAGTAAGCGCAGTCTGCCGTGCATTGTTCATGTGCTTTTAAAGTACTTGTCTTGCCATTGGACTCCCTTTAAATCCAGTGCTAAAATCGGCCAGTTGTGTGTAACTATTGGTCAGCGCGTTCATCAAGTCCCACCAAGGGAGGGCGCTGAGAGTTCGTCTGGAGATCAATCAAATATGGCACGCCCAAGGTTTGTGTCACGCTCATATTTAGAGAGGAGGGATAGATGGGGATAAATGAAGGCCCAAACAGACAAGCACATTGCACACTCAAGTGCACAAGTATGTGCACACGTGAATTTCAAGTACATCTATACACACACACTTTAAAGACTTTATTTGAATCCACAAATCACATCTGAAAAGGACTCAAACATTTCGAAGGTCATTGATGCAAGAGCACATAAGGAATCAAAAAGCACCTTTTCCTCCACACATAATGGCTGAAACAGAGCAATACCTAGCCAGTTGTTTTTCAATCTGAAGGCCACATATGATAAGCCTACGTATGTGTGTACACACACACACACACACACACACACACACACAGATTCTCTGAGAAACAAAGTAGTCGCCCCATCCCCCTCTTCCCTTCCTTCTCTTCACACCTTCATTCTGGAGCTAATGAGGCTGAGTATAGGACACCGTACTGACGCAGCGTGAATCCGCCTTCCCTTCCTCTTTCCATCCCTCCATCTCCCTCACTCGGCTTCCATTTTCCCTCCTTTCCCCCGATGCCCCCTTCATCGTCCCTCCTCTCCTCCGTCGCAGTCGCAAATGAAATGTTCAATTTTTCATCGCTGGCTTGCAGAGGCGCTCCCTTGCTCCTAGTTGAGGGGAGGAGTGAAGAAAACTAAAAAAAAAGTAGAAAAAGACAGGAAAGTCTTATGCGCCATGAAGGCTTGACTGAACCGGGTCACGTGCATTTTTGGGGGGGGGGAACGATCGTAGGGAAAAGCACTTGGCGACAACAAGCCTGGACCACCTGGAAGCAGGACGAAAGGTGGCTGGAGAGGAGCCGAGGGTCTGTTAGAAGCTGGAGAGGCAATTGTTTAACCATCAATATTTTTTACGAGACACAGGCTTCCTTATGAAATTACGTTGATCAAATGATGTTGGAGTGAAGGGGGGGGAATAGGCAAAACAATGAACTGACACCATTTCTAAAAGGGGTGGGTCTACTAAACTACAGTATAGTGTACACACTGCGCATTTAAAGTGTGCTTGATATGATGGTTCTAAGTACAGAATATTGTTAGCCCCAATACTGACGTGACTCTCCCGGTGCATGCTCCATGTGCTTTACAAAGTGCTTCATTTTACCATAGGGCTCCATTTAAATCCAGCGCTAAAAATCGGCCAGTCGCGTGTAACTATTGGTCAGCGCGTTCACCAAGTCCCACCAGGGGAGGGCTCTGAGAGGTTGTCTGGAGGAAATCAATCGATGGCAAATATGGCACGCCCAAGGTTTGTGTCACACTCACACTTGGAGAGGAGGGATAGATGGGGAGAAATGAAGGCCCAAACAAACAGACGAGCACAAATTTACACATGTGAACATACAAGTACATCTATATACACGCACACACTTTAAAGACTTTATTTGAATCCACAAGTCACATATTACATCATAAAGGACTCAAACATGCCAAAGGTTGTTGATGCAAGAGCACAGGAAACAAAAAGCAAATTCTTCTCATCCACAATCAATGTATTTATAAAGCCTTTTTTTACATTTGCCGATGTCACAAAGTGCTGTACAGAAACCCAGCCTAAAGCCCCAACAGCAAGCAATGCAGATGTAGAAGCACGGTGTCTAGGAAAAACTCCCTAGAAAGGCTGGAACCTAGGAAGAAACGTAGAGAGGAACCAGGCTCACAGCTAGGCTGCCCATAACGGCCGAAACAGTCCAATACCTAGCCTGCTGTTTTGCAACCGTAAGCCTATGTACGTCTGAACTCTGAACAGTCTGAACTCCCACACAGACAGACACACAGAGAGGATGGACCTTACTACAGAATATTGTTCACCCTAACACTGACACGACTCTTCCCAATTCCTACAGAGACCATCACTCTCATTGCGATTAATCAGTAAATCATCAGTTGACACATTGAATCTGCCTTTCCACGCCCATCTTTAGTGTGTTTTGTCCTTTACAGTGGTATTTCTCAGAAAGAAAAAATATATACATATATAGATATTTAGTTTACTATCTAGATTTGCACATACAGAAATATGTAAATGCAATGGTCCTAGAACAGAGGACGTAAACACCATGCTCCCTACGCGTTGCCTGGATGTAACATAACATTGTTCCCCAGTTCTCTTCCCAGTGGTTATCCCTAATCAGATGACCTTGTTTCCAGAGGCAAGCGGTCACGTTCCCAGCTGATTACAGTAGGACCCTGGTGGGAATAGGAGCTGGGGTGGGGGAAACTTTCCGACAGCTGCGTGTGAGCACTGCACACACACACACACACACACACACACACACACACACACACACACACACACACACTGGGGAAGTTAGACACGCATGGACACATAAGACAGATAGACAACACATCAGGGAAGAGGAATGCCCAGAGATGAGGACTGCTGGAAGGTATAATCAATTCGCGTCAAGTGAAATACTCTGGGTAGGAACTGTGATGTACTAAGATGACGGTGTATTGCCTGTGGCACGCACACTATCAACCTCACTTTGGCGTTTCAGGTTTGGACAGAATTGGTTTGGAAGTGAGATGGGAGTTGCTTAGCCTTGTAACAATTACAGTTCTTAACCTCCCAATCCAAAATGTGCCGTCTATGCCTTGATCTCAGGAACTGTGCAATTAGAGCTGGGACAATACCAGTATCACAATATATTTTTCAATGGCAAAGAATGAAAACACAAAGCAGACCGAACTCTTTGGTCCTTTAAAAACCTGCTGCATGTTGTGTGCTTTAGCTTGGAAAATAAGTAACTGTGGATGACAACATAAATGTTTGTTTCCAACATGTTTTCCTAAAGAAGTTAAACCCGCTTCGTGTTTTGTTTCCTTGCCACGATACTAACGAGCGTCGCCATACAGGTATCGTCCCGGCCCTACGGGGGTTTACCTTTAAAAAGGGGCCATCAGTACTTCTATCTTACAGTGTTTGGCTTTAATGCCTCTGAGTCCCCAGGTAGACAGAACTCATTGCTAAAATTAGGAAAGTAAAAAGGAACAACTACAGCTAAAGATCCTTAATGAGATTCTCCACAGGGGGAGACTGTATCTGATTTTCCCACTGTTTGTTCACAGTACTTATCCAGGAAGAACCCCAGTCAATGTCTACAAGAGGAATCCCCTACCCTGCCCAATAATACTCCTGCAAGCATACATACTCCGTACACATTACCACAGGCACGCGTGCGCTCGTTCACACACACAATTCTTTAAAAAAATACATGTAAGCGTGGGTAGAAAGAGAGTGCTGAAAGTGTCTCCACACTAGCCTCAAGCTAGCAGCGGGGGGAACCAGACGCCCCCTCTCTCCACTACTACTTTTGGCCAATGGGAGAGCATACAGTTGAAGTCGGAAGTTTACATATACCTTAGCCAAATACATTTATTCACTTGTCTGCACCTATAGTGCCTGTAGTCTTGCACATAAAGCCCTACTCCGATATAAGACTTGCCTGGCTACTCATCCACATTGTGCCGGCTCAATGTCACACCCACTAACATACAGTTGAAGTCAGAAGTTTACATACACCTTAGCCAAATACATTTAAACTCAGTTTTTCACAATTCCTGACGTTTAATCCTAGTAAAAATTCCATCTTAGGTCAGTTAGGATCAGCACTTTATTTTAAGAATGTGAAATGTCAGAAAGATAGAGAGAATGATTTATTTCAGATTTGATTTCTTTCATCAAATTCCCAGTGGGTCAGAAGTTTACATAAACTCAATTAATATTTGGTAGCATGGCCTTTAAATTGTTTAACTTGGGTCAAACATTTCAGGTAGCCTTCCACAAGCTTCCCACAATAAGTTGGGTGAATTTTGGCCCATTCCTCTTGACAGAGCTGGTGTCACTGAGTCAGGTTTGTAGGCCTCCTTGCTTGCACACGCTTTTTCAGTTCTGCCCACAAATTCTCTATAGGACTGAGGTCAGATCTTTGTGATGGCCACTCCAATACCTTGACTTTGTTGTCCTTAAGCCATTTTGTCACAACTTTGGAAGTATGCTTGCAGTCATTGTCCATTTGGAAGACCCATTTGTGACCACATTTTAACTTCATGAATGATGTCTTGAGTTGTTGCTTTAATATATCCACATAATTTTCCCTTCGTCATGATGACATCTATTTTGTGAAGTGCAGCAGTCCCTCCTGCAGCACAGCAACCCCACAACATGATGCTGCCACCTCCGTGCTTCACGGTTGGGAGGGTGTTCTTCGGCTTGCAAGCCTCCCCTTTTTTCCTCCAAGCATAATGATGGTCATTATGGCCAAACAGTTCTATTTTTGCTTCATCAGATCAGAGGACATTTCTCCAAAAAGTACAATCTTTGTCCCCATGTGCTGTTGCAAACCGTAGTCTGGCTTTTTTATGGCGGTTTTGGAGCAGTGGCTTCTTCCTTGCTGAGCGGCCTTTCAGGTTATGTCGATTTAGGACTAGTTTTACAGTGGATATAGATACCTTTGTACCTGTTTCCTCCAGCATTGTGATAGAGTGAATTATAAGTGAAATAATCTGTAAGTGAAATAGTCTGTAAACAATTATTGGAAAAATGACTTGTGTCATGCACAAAGTAGATGTCCTAACCGACTTGTCAAAACTATAGTTTGTTAACAAGAAATTTGTGGAGTGGTTGAAAACTAATTTTAATGACTCCAACCTAAGTATGTGTGACCTTCTGACTTCAACTGTACGTGCGAGTTTGTGTACAACTGTGTATGTACGCGTAACTGTGTGTGTGTGTGTGTGTGTGTGTGTGTGTGTGTGTGTGTGTGTGTGTGTGTGTGTGTGTGTGTGTGTGTGTGTGTGTGTGTGTGTGTGCCTCTGGGTAGGGCATTCTGGGACAGCCCTGCTCTCATCTAATGAGGCAGCTCCTTGGCTAGGGCTAAACCCAATGGGGGGGGGGGAGGCTAAGGGGGTCTCTGTGATGAGAGGGGCTCCAATAACAAAGACAATAATCTAGACCACTCTTGGCTTTTGAGGAAGTGATAGGGTTAATTCATTGACCTTTTCCTCACCTTAAAGCCACTGTTGATAAAGCTACAACAAGTGATTTTCTATAGAGGTCATTCATTTCTCTTCAGAGATATTTGACAACAGTTAGGCCTTACGTCATATCGAGAGGTTTAAGGCACAACCACATTATAGAACTTTTACCAACATAAATTGCACAACAGCTACACCATTATGCCCATCAAATGAAAAATATAATCTCTCCACTGTTCAACCAAATTATACCAATGATACATTACCATTCTCTAACAATTAGATTAATAATTAACTACTCAAACAGCAAATTATACAAACATCATTTTAAAATGGATCATTACTCCTAGTCTGTCAATTGTCACTTATTTTCAGAGGACAATTCCCATCTAGAAGGGATATGGGAGAAGAATTAACTCTTAATGGAGTGGTAAAGGTAGTGTGGAGGATCTCTTTTGTGCACGCTCCCCCTTTGGAAACAAAAATCGAGTGTGAAATCACTGGGACTGTCCATCGTCAGGGTTGGGGGAAGCCTACTTGAGGGATAGGTGTGTGTGTGTCTGTCCGTTCTCTGGCTCTTGGCCTCATAACAGGATGTCTTGGGGCAAAGCAATGAGTGCCCCATGCCAATGGGAGACTGAACTGCACCAGAGGGGTCCTTCATTCTCATGCACCAAGATTGTGCGCACACACACCATAAAAACACCACATGCACGCACACACATGCTCAAAAGCTCATACACATACACACAGAGGTGCGAAGCATTTCCAACCCTCTCAAGGCACATCACTATCTTATCTCAGTCTGAATTGGAAGACAGAATGCAAAGCATTACCTCAAATAGCCTTGCTAGCCAGGAGCAAACGATCCAAGACGAGCGATTTAGAAGCCATTAAATCTACACTTTGTCATCAATCCACAGCTCAATGACTTGTAGAGTAGGCCAAATTCAATTGTTCCGGAATACCTTGCAGGTCTCCGCTTCAGCAGTGCAGCAGAGTGGTTTAGAATCACTCCTAGGTAGCACTGAGAGGGTATCTGGTGACCACGTCGATGCTCACACCCATTTGTTTTCATTCGAGTCAATTAAATCATTCAGCTCTGTGCTTTGCGGCATTGGGGGCCTAATCGCTGCATGTCAATAAGTTGGACTTTGATCATGTCTAGTGTAAAGGCATCTGGCAGAGAATATGTAGATATGATTTATTAAGAATGGATGTATTAAGAAAATGTGCACTTAGGCACACACACACACACAAAGCACATGGGTACTTACTAGTAGAGCACTTCATTGGCTTCATGTCTTTCATAGCGCACTGTCTCACATATTATCCTGCAGGGAAGAAGGGGAGAGAGGAGAGAAGGGAAAAGACAACAGTCAGATATACGAGTTACCAAATACAATAGAACAGATGGATGGGTGGGTCCACGAAGTTCGGTTTCTTGAGTTATGTGCAGCGCACGACGGAGTTAACCTTTTTGAGAGGACAGAAATGTCACTCATATAGGTGTTTTAAAAAGTGACAAGGGCCTACCAAGTTTGTGCAACTTTACCGTAATAAACAGCGATACATTTTTTTTTTAAACACCAACTCCCAAAAATAGATTTGAGCATTTGTCATGCATGTTGTTCTTGTTGCTCAAGGATGCAAAACAAGCGGGAGAAAAAACAAGAGTCCCAGAGAACTAGCTACCGCAGAGGAGAACACATTCCTTTAATACAGACGGAAAATATCAAAACCTATCGCTTACTCCCATAGTTAGTGTGATTGTAGGGTAGTGGGATTTTTGCTAAAGGGTTAACATGTTTAAGACTGGCTGGATTGGTATTTTCGACCAAAGGCGATGGGGACATTCTTTGGGAATCCGAAGGACAAGCAGGGGGGGGGGCTTGTGATGTGTGTGTGTGTGTGGACAAGGGGGGAGCGAATGGGTCAAGTTGTGGAATGTTCTAGCAGGCCCGGGTCATGTGCTCTGGTATTGTTCCCCAGCAGTATAATCCAGATGTATCCACACATGGCCTGATGGGAACCGACCCCAGACTAAGGACTGTTTGTAGAGTGGAGTGGACTCGGGTTGAATATTTTTCCCGTTATTTCAATTCTCCCAGGTAACCCACTATTTCCCGCCAAAAACCACAAGTGTCATTCTCAAGCATATAAATGTCTGAATTTTGATTAGAGCTTTAAAATCAGCATGATAATTCAAGCCTGATGAGCCATACATTAAGGTACATTTTATGAGCTAGACACATTTTGAGCCCAAGACAAAAAAGCCCAAAAGATTTTGCCGTTCTCCAGCACATGGATAGCACATTACGTACAACAACAAAAACATAAAAGCCCATCGATGTAGCTACGCTCTCTTGGGTAAAAAAAAAAAATGAAACAAGCTCCAGTAGGCTAATCTTTGAGTGCGGACTGTATTACATTGTATTATATGGAATGGAATTACGCACCTCGTTCAGACCATGAAGCTGGGAGAGAACATGCAATGCTGGTGCAGGACATGCAGCCTTACAAGGTTACAATTACCTGATTAGAATTTTGAAATATAATAGAACCCATTTAACGTGTTTATAATTAAGTCGGCTGACACATACATACAAGCGTTCGAATGTTTGGGGTCACTTACAAATGTCCTTGTTTTTGAAAGAAAAGCACATTTTTTGTCCATTAAAATAACATCAAATTGATCAGAAATACAGTGTAGACATTGTTAATGTTGTAAATGATCATTGTAGCGGTAAACGGCTGATTTTTAATGGAATATCTACTTTGGCGTACAGAGGCCCATTATAAGCAAACATCACTCCTGTGTTCCAATGGCACGATGTGTTTGCTAATCCAAGTTTATAATTTTAAAAGGCTAATTGATCATTAGAAAACCCTTTTGCAATTATGTTAGCACATCTGAAAACTGCTGTCCTGATTAAAGAAGCAATAAAGCTGGCCTTCTTTAGGCTAGTTGAGTATCTGGAGCGACAGCATTTGTGGGTTCGATTACAGGCTCAAAATGGCCAGAAACAAGGCACTTTCTTCTGAAACTCGTCAGTCTATTCTTGTTCTGAGAAATGAAGGCTATTCCATGCGAGAAATTGCCAAGAATCTGAAGAGCTTGTACAACGCTGTGTACTACTCCCTTCACAGAACAGCGCAAACTGGCCCCGGTGCACAACTGACCATGAGGACAAGTACATTAGTGTCTAGTTTGAGGAACAGACATCTCACAAGTCCACAACTGGCAGCAAAACCCGCAAAACACCAGTCTCAACGTCAACAGTGAAGAAGTGACTCGGGGATGCTGACCTTCTAGGCAGAGTTGCAAAGAAAAAGCCATATCTCAGACTGGCCAATAAAAATAAAAGATTAAGATGGGCAAAAGAACACAGATACTGGACAGAGGAAGATTGGAAAAAACTGTTAAGGACAAGTTTGAGGTGTTCGGATCACAAAGAAGAACATTTGTGAGACGACGGAAAAATGAAAATATGCTGGAGGAGTACTTGACGCTGTCAAGCATGGTGGAGGCAATGTGATGGTCTGGGGGTGCTTTGGTGGTGGTAAAGTGGGAGATTTGTACAGGGTAAAAGGGATCTTGAAGAAGGCCATCACTCCATTTTACAACGCCATGCCATACCCTGTGGAGGGCGCTTAACTGGAGACAATGTCCTCCTACAACAGGACAATAACCCAAAGCACAGCTCCAAACTGTGCAAGAAATATTCAGGGAAGAATCAGTCAGCTGGTATTCTGTCTATATTGGAGTGGCCAGCACAGTCACCAGATCAACCCTATTGATCTGTTGTGGGAGCAGCTAGACCACATGGTAGCGTAAGAAGTGCCCAGCAAGCCAATCCAACTTGTGGGAGGTGCTTCAGGAAGCATGGAGTGAAATCTCTTCAGATTACCTCAACAAATTGACAACTAGAATGCCAAAGGTCTGCAGGCTGTAATGGCTGCAAATGGAGGTTTCTTTGACTATATTTCCTATTCATTTTGCTGCCAGTAAGGTTGCACCTAAATCAACCTTTTATCAGATCATCAAGAAGTTCAAGTAGAGGGGTTCAATTGTTGTGAAGAAGGCTTCAGGGCACCCAAGAAAGTCCAGCAAGCGCCAGGACCGTCTCCTAAAGCTGCGGGATCGGGGCACCACCAGTACAGAGCTTGCTCAGGAATGGCAGCAGGCAGGTGCGAGTGCATCTGCACGCACAGTGAGGCGAAGACTTTTGGAGGATGGCCTGGTGTCAAGAAGGGCAGCAAAGAAGCCACTTATCTCCAGGAAAAACATCAGGGACAGGCTGATATTCTGCAAAAGGTACAGGGATTGGACTGCTGAGGACTGGGGTAAAGTCATTTTCTCTGATGAATCCCCTTTCCGATTGTTTGGGGTATCTGGAAAAAAAGCTTGTCTGGAGAAGACTAGGTGAGCACTACCATCAGTCCTGTGTCATGCCAACAGTAAAGCATCCTGAGACCATTCATGTGTGGTGTTGCTTCTCAGCCAAGGGAGTGGGCTCACTCACAACTTTGCCTAAGAACACAGCCATGAATAAAGAATGGAACCAACACATCCTCGGATAGCAACTTCTCCCAACCATCCAGGAATAGTTTGGTGACGAACAATGCCTTTTCCAGCATGACGGAGCATCTTGCTATATTGCAAAAGTGATACCTAAGTGGCTCAGGGAGCAAAACATCAATATTTGACCTCCCTACAACGCCTGGGCATGCTCCTGATGAGGTGGCGGATAGTCTCCTGAGGGATCTCCTCCCAGACCTGGACTAAAGCATCCGCCAACTCCTGGACAGTCTGTGGTGCAACGTGGCGTTGGTGGATGGAGCGAGACATGATGTCCCAGATGTGCTCAATTGGATTCAGGTCTGGGGAACGGGCGGGCCAGTCCATAGCATCAATGCCTTCCTCTTGCAGGAACTACTGACACACTCCAGCCACATGAGGTCTAGCATTGTCTTGCATTAGGAGGAACCCAGGGCCAACCGCACCAGCATATGGTCTCACAAGGGGTCTGAGGATCTCATCTCATCACCTAATGGCAGTCAGGCTACCTCTGGTGAGCACATGGAGGGCTGTGCGGCCCCCCACATGGAGGGCTGTGCGGCACCCCACACCATGACTGACACACCTCCAAACCGGTCATGCTGGAGGATGTTGCAGGCAGCAGAATGTTCTCCAAGGCGTCTCCAGACTCTGTCACATGTGCTCAGTGTGAACCTGCTTTCATCTGTGAAGAGCACAGGGCGCCAGTGGCGAATTTGCCAATCTTGGTGTTCTCTGGCAAACCTGCACGGTGTTGGGCTGTAAAGCACAAACCCCACCTGTGAACGTCGGGCCCTCATACCACCCTCATGGAGTCTGTTTCTGACCGTTTGAGCAGACACATGCACATTTGTGGCCTGCTGGAGGTCATTTTGCAGGGCTCTGGCAGTGCTCCTCCTGCTCCTCCTTGCACAAAGGCGGAGGTAGCGGTCCTGCTGCTGGGTTGTTGCCCTCCTACGGCCTCCTCCACGTCTCCTGATGTACTGACCTGTCTCCTGGTAGCGCCTCTATGCTCTGGACACTATGCTGACAGACACAGCAAACCTTCTTGCCACAGCTCGCATTGATGTTCCATCCTGGATGAGCTGCACTACCTGAGCCACTTGTGTGGGTTGTAGACTCCGTCTCATGCTACCACTAGAGTGAAAGCACCGCCAGCATTCAAAAGTGACCAAAACATCAGCCAGGAAGCATAGGAACTGTGGTCACCACCTGCAGAACCACTCCTTTATTGGGGGTGTCTTGCTAATTGCCTATAATTTCCACCTCAAATCAAATCAAATTTGATTTGTCACATACACATGGTTAGCAGATGTTAATGCGAGTGTAGCGAAATGCTTGTGCTTCTAGTTCCGACAATGCAGTAATAACCAACAAGTAATCTAACTAACAATTCCAAAACTACTGTCTTATACACACAAGTGTAAGGGGATAAAGAATATGTACATAAAGATATATGAATGAGTGATGGTACAGAGTGGCATAGGCAAGATACAGTAGATGGTATCGAGTACAGTATATACATATGAGATGAGTATGTAAACAAAGTGGCATAGTTAAAGTGGCTAGTGATACATGTATTACATAAAGATGCAGTAGATGATATAGAGTACAGTATATACATATACATATGAGATGAATAATGTAGGGTATGTAAACATTATATTAGGTAGCATTGTTTAAAGTGGCTAGTGATATATTTGACATAATTTCCCATCAATTCCCATTATTAAAGTGGCTGGAGTTGAGTCAGTGTCATTGTCAGTGTGTTGGCAGCAGCCACTCAATGTTAGTGGTGGCTGTTTAACAGTCTGATGGCCTTGAGATAGAAGCTGTTTTTCAGTCTCTCGGTCCCAGCTTTGATACACCTGTACTGACCTCGCCTTCAAATCAAATCAAATCAAATTTTATTTGTCACATACACATGGTTAGCAGATGTTAATGCGAGTGTAGCGAAATGCTTGTGCTTCTAGTTCCGACAATGCAGTAATAACGAGCAAGTAATCTAACTAACAATTCCAAAAAAACTACTGTCATACACAGTGTAAGGGGATAAAGAATATGTACATAAGGATATATGAATGAGTGATGGTACAGAGCAGCATAGGCAAGATACAGTAGATGATATCGAGTACAGTATATACATATGAGATAAGTATGTAAACCAAGTGGCATAGTTAAAGTGGTTAGTGATACATGTATTACATAAGGATGCAGTCGATGATATAGAGTACAGTATCAACGTATGCATATGAGATGAACAATGTAGGGTAAGTAACATTATATAAGGTAGCATTGTTTAAAGTGGCTAGTGATATATTTACATCATTTCCCATCGATTCCCATGATTAAAGTGGCTGGAGTAGAGTCAGTGTCATTGACAGTGTGTTGGCAGTAGCCACTCAATGTTAGTGGTGGCTGTTTAACAGTCTGATGGCCTTGAGATAGAAGCTGTTTTTCAGTCTCTCGGTCCCAGCTTTGATGCACCTGTACTGACCTCGCCTTCTGGATGGCAGCGGGGTGAACAGGCAGTGGCTCGGGTGGTTGATGTCCTTGATGATCTTTATGGCCTTCCTGTAGCATCGGGTGGTGTAGGTGTCCTGGAGGGCAGATAGTTTGCCCCGGTGATGCGTTGTGCAGACCTCACTACCCTCTGGAGAGCCTTACGGTTGAGGGCGGTGCAGTTGCCATACCAGGCGGTGATACAGCCCGCCAGGATGCTCTCGATTGTGCATCTGTAGAAGTTTGTGAGTGCTTTTGGTGACAAGCCGAATTTCTTCAGCCTCCTGAGGTTGAAGAGGCGCTGCTGCGCCTTCCTCACGATGCTGTCTGTGTGAGTGGACCAATTCAGTTTGTCTGTGATGTGTATGCCGAGGAACTTAAAACTTGCTACCCTCTCCACTACTGTTCCATCGATGTGGATGGGGGGTGTTCCCTCTGCTGTTTCCTGAAGTCCACAATCATCTCCTTAGTTTTGTTGACGTTGAGTGTGAGGTTATTTTCCTGACACCACACTCCGAGGGCCCTCACCTGTTGTCTATTCCATTTGCACAACAGCATGTGAAATGTATTGTCAATCAGTGTTGCTTCCTAAGTGGACAGTTTGATTTCACAGAAGTGTGAATGACTTGGAGTTATATTGTGTTGTTTAAGTGTTGCCTTTATTTTTTTGAGCAGTGTACTTCAGTATTACTTTGTGGAAATTAATATTGGTGTTATTCTCAAAGCTTTTGGCCACGACTCTGTACATTGATGAGGGGGGGAAAAAAGAATGTAATCCATTTTTAGATTAAGGCTGTAACAACACGTGGAAAAAGGGAAGGGGTCTGAATACTTTCCGAGTGCACTGTAAATAGTCATTCATATGCTATTCACGTGGAAATAACTTGGAATACATGTTCGTTAACTTCAACTCATGTGATAAATGTGAATCAAATGGGGAGCTCTCACCTCAGCTGGTGTTCTCTGAGGTTAGAAAGGGCCTCCATCCCGTGAAGATAGGAGTAGACTATCTCCAGGTCCTGTGGAAAGACAGGAGACGGTCAGTCATTAGCCGTTGCATTTCAACATGGAGAATAATTCGAAGTAGTTTAGCAGATTCAATCGGTTGTATGAATATCATTAAGAGAGAAAAAAAAAAGGTCAGACGTGAGGAATCGGCAGTTCATTTTACTCATGGAGAGTACTCTCCCTCACACATAGGTTTTTACACTGAAGGAGTGGGTATGGAAAGGCAGGGGAATAGTAGCCTACTGCTGAGAGAAAAGACAATTGGAACCCCTACAAATTCTCTATTCAGTGCCTCCCTTTGTCAAGTCTCAGGTTGTGCCATGGTTATAGAGCTGGGCGATCTGGAAAAAAAAATCCATATCACGATCAATTGCTTGACTTGATGCAATAATGATAAATAGAACAACATATTTCTAACATAATAACACAACAAAAAAGCCTACCGGGAACTAACGATCGCACTTGACTTTTTCCCCCCCTACATTACTAAAATTAAAAACATCTACGTGCACCAGTTTATTTGTTATGATCCTTTAAACTTCTACTACACAACTATATAAAACGCAACATGCAACAATTCTAACCATTTTACCGCGTTACAGTTCATATAAGGAAATCAGTCAATTGAAATAAATGCATTAGGCCCTAATCTATGGATTTCACATGACTGGTTAGGGGCGCAGCCATGGGTGGGCCTGGGAGGGCATAGCCAGGCCCAGCCAATCAGAACTAGTTGGGGGGGGACAAAAGGGTTTTATTACAGACAGAAATACTGCTCAGTTTCATTAGCTGTTTGGGTGGCTGGTCTCAGACGATCCCGCAGGTGAAGAAGCCAGATGGTCCTGGGCTGGCATGTGAAAACATGGTCTGCGGTTATGAGACCGTTTGGATGTACTGCCACATTCTCTAAAACGACATTGGAGGCGGCTAATGTTAGAGAAATGAACATTCAATTCTCTGGCAACAGCTCTGGTGGACATTCCTGCAGTCAGCGTGCCAATTGCATGCTCCCTCAAAACTTGAGACATCTGTGGCATTTTGTTGTGTGATAAAACTGCACATTTTAGAGTGGCCTGTTTTTTGTCCCCCAGCACAGGGTGCACCTGTGTAATGACCATGCTGTTTAATCAGCTTCTTGATATGCCCCACCTGTCAGGTGGATGGATTATCTTGGCAAAGGAGAAATGCTTGCTAACAGGGATTTAAGAAAATTTGTGCACACAATTGGAGATAAATAAGCTTGTTGTGCATAATGGACATTTCTGGGATCTTTTATTTCCGCTCATGAATCATGGGACCAACACTTTACATTTGTTCAGTATAGTTTGATGGTTGCAGCCATCCATTGTCCCATTAACAAACCCCATATCAGCAAACTTATTTCATTTCAAACCTCACATTTCTCTAGTATAGGCTACTTATTGTAATGAACGATATCGGCAAAATGCCTGCGATAAGTAACCGGTATGGTCGGTGTATCGGTGTATATCATTTTCAGTTTATCATCCCAGCTCTCCTTGGTCAGTGGCACTCTTCCAAGATGGAGGTGAAACAAAGTGCCCATGCAGTCCACACAGCATAGCCACTGTGTGTGGGTGCACACTGAATCAGTGTGCAGAGGGTATTGAGTCAGTGAGTGTGTGAGTGTGTGTGTGTGTGTGTGTGTGTGTGTGTGTGTGTGTGTGTATAGAGAGTCCATTGAATGTGAAGGAGGGGATATTGAAGGGGGGCAAAGTGTTCGTAGAGTGGAGACTGGAGGCCGATGCGACGGGGGTGGGGGGACAGGGGTAGACAAGAGAGGGTCTGTGTTTTGACAGAGGTCCCACTCTTCAGCCACCAGCCAGCTGATGTGACACAGCCCTGGCGATGCAACACTCTTCCTGCCACCCAGACATCCTGTCCCTTCCTAATGCACAGGGGCAGAAGCACATGTACTCACAGACATACATGTACATACATGGAGATGTGTAGATACACAGATGTGCAGATACATTTTAGGCACAGACACACACACACACACACACCTCTGCCCTTCTGGGCAACATAGTACACCACAGGACCCCAGAATTGTTTTTTAATTCTGAGAAGCACGTAAATCTAAGAAATATTTATTTCAGAGACAAAAACAACAAAACAAAAACAGGACGGGTGGTGCTTCCCTTCATTTGTCTGGACTTTTTCAGCTGACAGCAAGTTCCTGGGTTCTGAGACCGCCTGACACCAACGGGGAAGGAATGGAAGGGCCAACAGGTTTGAATCAACTCCAGTGAGAGGTCACAGACTGAGAAAGGGAGGGAATGCTTGGTTGTAAACGCCCCATGGGTCGCACGAACTTAACACCCACCAAAAGCGTGAGTTAGGACAAATACAAGATCATGGATCAAACACGAGCTGTTGTATAGATCTGAAATCGGATCTTTTGCAAGTTATTATTAGAACAATTGCACATACGAATGTGTGCATGATAAACAGAAAAGGCCTATGGGCTATTATGCAAAGTCAGATTTGCTAATAGGGTATCAAATATAGGCCCTATATCACCCTCAAAATACACCGCATCCATGCAATATAAAACACGGTTTAGACTGTTGGCTGTTGGTTGAATTAGAACAAAAAAAAATGTAAAAAACTAGGTTGGCCTTCAAAGCTCCATAGAATGGGTTACTTCACCCCGTGTTACATCATGCAGTGATTTCCCCAGCCTAATTGAAGCCTTATGTTCTGTTCTGAAATGGCCCACTGTTTTGTACGCGGTTGTTGGCCTGAGAATTCTGCATGGAGACTACGGGCTCTGGCGCCATCTCTTGTAAAAGGACAGGATAGTTTGGATTCGTCATCATAAAATAGAACAGTGAAGCAAATCATCCAGCAGGCTGAAAAAGCGATTGAAATTGATAACACTAAAGACGTATTGAAATATCCTTATCGATGTCGTGTCCAGGGCGGAAAGTAGCCTAGTGGTTAGAGCTTTTTGCCGGTAAGCGAAAGGTTGCTGGTTCGATTACCTGAGCCGACATGGCAAAAACCGTTTGTGTTCTTTGTGTCCTTGAGCAAGGCACTTAACTCTAATTTGCTCCAGGGGAGCCATACTACTATCACGGATTCTGTAAAACAAATTTGACTGCACCTGTCATATTGCTGCACCACATGTCATGGCAGATTTAGCAAAAACTATCGGCACCTAATTGATACAAATAATCATGTGTCGGGGCGGCAGGGTAGCCTAGTGGTTAGAGCGTTGGACTAGTAACCGAAAGTTTGCAAGTTCAAATCCCGAGGTGACAAAGTACAAATCTGTCATTCTGCCCCTGAACAGACGGTGGTTAAAATTGTGTTTGGCTAACCAGGTCTCGCAATCTACCTGTTGGAGACCCTGAGCTACATTATTGGGGACTATAGGCTAAACACTGATCATGCTGATTCACAGCGGTGTAAAAAATATTTTTAAGTACTAAAGTCATTTTTTTGGGGGGGGGTATTTGTACTGTACGATTTATATTTTTGACAACCTTTGCTTTTTTACTTTAAGACTTTTACTCAAGTAGTGTTTTACTGGGTGCCTTTCACTTGAGTAAAAGAAAAAAGATACCTTAATAGAAAATGACTCAAGTATGACAATTGAGTACTTTTCCCACGGGACGACAGGCCCTGTTGAAAGCTTAGGTGACATCCTTCAGTCTTCCCTTCCCTTCCTTTTTTTGTGTCATATGACCTAACAATGAGTTCTATATGAATTTGATCTGTCATTCTCATTGAAAGCAAAACTAAGAAGCAGTAGATCTGTTCTATGTGTGCTATTTCTATGCTTCCCGGTCTTACATTTCATTTTTGCATCTTTTACTTCTGGTTTTGCTACACCAGCTTCAAACAGCTGAAATACAATATTTTTGGTTCTGAAACATATATTTCACAGCAGTTTAGATGGTACAATGATTCTCTACACTATACTTACATGTTTTGTCACAAACTGAAATTAGTCCAACTAACAGAATTTTAACAACCAGGAAATGGCAAAGAGATGTCTGCATAGTGCTTCTTTATGTGGGCCTCATCACAGATTTGAGGTCGGGTAGGTGTACCCACTAAGGTGGAAACCTTGCTTTGACTTATCTAATCACATGTAGTAACTACGACTATAACATCAAGGAAGGGTGGTAAGGATTCAAAACACCGGAGCGCAAGTCCAATCGGCCCATTGACACAGAGAAGTAGACCTTACCAAGAACGACCACTAGGTGGCATGCTAATGTCAGTTTTCCTTTAAGCCTACCATTGCTCTGTGACATCATAAGTGTGAGAAACAGCGCCACTCCTATACCACTCGGGAGCACCAGTGAGAGAGAGACAAATATGCATAACCATCAATTGTGGCTTCTGTCTTAAATATTTCAAAATTGTCTTTTGAGATTGGCGCCATGGAAAGAATGCGAGGGACCCCATTTTTCCACTCCCTCTCGCTATCATTGCACTTGCATTTTCCGGTTTCGTGGTTTTCTATTGGATAATGTTTGAGATGTTGGGGCCAACCACAAAAACACAGGGGGAGGATATCTAAGTGCATCTTGTATTGTATACCCAAAGCAATGATACACTCGGTATGAGTGTGAAGCAATTAAAAGTGAGATGTGTGTGTGTGTACACGACAGAGCGCGATAGAAAGCACGGGCAAGCGTGTGATGGGTTTATTAATAACAGTGCTATTCAAGCACAAAATCAGTTTGGTCAGGAATTGCGACAAAGGTCTTAGCCTATGATTTCACCCTGAGAGTAGGCTATGGCCTAACAACCACACCATTTGTCCTCTAGGCTTGGTGTTGTTGAAATGACATCCATCTCATAGTCATTTCCTGAGTACAAAAGCCTTTCCACAGACACTGAAAAGGTTATGATCCAGAGTGGGGCAGCGCTGGACAGATCAAAAGGAGGTGGGCCAATCCGGCTCGAACTACTTCCGACAGCATAACATCCCACCGCTGTCACCAACTGTAAATTCCAGGTTTTCATTTCGGGAGTGATCCTTCCAGGAACTCTGGTGGACCTCCCTCCAGGAGCAAAGTAAACCAGGCCACCAGGACTTCCTATTGTTGTTATGACATTATTTAAGATTCCTTCAAAAGCTGCTTGTACAAAAAAATAACAAAAAAATAAAAAAGGTACTCATTCTGAGCCTTTGTATTTTTGAAATGCCAAATTAGTATTATTCTAGTCTTTAATGGGGTCTGAGACATTTTGCTCTGTTACCACTTAACTATTTCCTTAATGAAACCAGATACATTAAGGGGGATCTAATGTTTCAGCACACCTCCGGGTCCAAGTCAGACAGTAGCAGTGTACCGTACCATACTGTAGGCAAACTATTGGAGGTATTTCCTCCCAGGAGGACATTAGCTAACAATGATAGCCTTGTGTTCCCTGTGTTTGGGGCCAAACACAATATGACCGAGGATGCCTCTCCAGTCCCCATTCTCTATGGGTTGTTATGCAACTCCGCTGGGAGAAGGGTGCAGAACAGGGCGCTGGGCCAACGTGTTGAGCGACATGACAATTTGGTCGGGCAGACAGAATTCAAAGGAGGAAGTGGCAGTCTTGCTAACCAATGCACGCCCACTGACATCCTACCTCGCCCAATGCACGCCCACTGACATCCTACCTCACCCAATGCACGCCCACTGACATCCTACCTCACCCAATGCATGTTAGAATGGATTGAAGTTGAGGAGAACTAGGCCTATGACGTTCGAGGGTGAAGATTTTACAACCTTTTCATCACACATTTTAGCCATTCCATCTAGCAATCCGCCACTCGCTCCCTTTCACTTTCAATAAAAATGGGAAGGGACACTAGAGCAACAGTGTCAACTAAATTATAAAATGACAGCCGCCTATCTCGAACCCACTGCTGTGTCTGCTAACAGGAGGGAGCTTTCATTGTCCGCTCCCTTTGTTGGCCTGGTTTAAATTTGGGCCGGGGTGAATGCAGAACCCCTTGCATCTTATCACACTGATACTGTCGACAAAACATAAAGGGTGGGGTCACGACCTTAAGACAATGAGGTGCTGTAGGGAAGGTAAAGAGGTGGACGTCACCTCCAAAAGAGGACACTACAAGTCTGCTGACCAAGACCTACTTAAACCTCATTGGCTGAGCCTAAGACGTTAGCCAATACATTATGATACAATATTCATGAGTGTTTTGTGAGAATTTGTCATGTGTAACATTTTCTTTTTGGTGCATTAGATGGGTGGTTAGTGGTTAATATGCCATCTTTGGTTTCCACAGGATATTACAATTATATAGATTTTTTAAAATTTTAAATGTACCTTTATTTAACTAGGCAAGTCAGTTTAGAACAAATTCTTATTTACAATGACGGCCTACCAAACAGTGGGTTAACTGCCTTGTTCAAGGGGCAGAACGACCAATTTTTACCTTGTCAGCTCGGGGATTCGACCCAGCAACCGAAACACTCTAACCACTAGGCTACCCTGTGTAAGAAGAATTTCAAATGGGTGCACTGACCTCACAAAGGGAAGTAAATCAATGATATGCGCATTATGTAACACAGTGTTACCATAAAAACCCTCTATCATTCATTCAACAGTGGCTTCCTCTACTGTAAGCCCTGCTCCAATGCACTGTAGCATAGAGATTTTAAAGATCTGACAGTCAACGGGATTCACCTCTATGGCAGATCAGAGATCCCCCTTGAAGGAAAGAAGTATGGATGCATTTTAAAAGTGTTCCTCAGGAGACACTCAAACACTGGCCATAAGAGACAGAAATAGGCCAACAGTGAGGATTCCTTCAAAGCTGTTCACAGTGAACCACATCCTGTTGGCATGCCTGCAATGCAACTAGACTGGTTCTCTGCTCCATCAAATCAATGTAGGGCACCTTAAAATCGGGGGCACTTCGCATAGAGGATTTGTTGTGGTTCTGTTTCGGAGAAAAGCACAAATTAATCCCCCGCGACTCGGAGCTGAGCCGACCTAGATTCGACAACAATTGCTCACTTGTCATCGACTGAGGGTGATGATTTCTCCATACCTTGGTTTTTTTAAATACATTTTTAGGGGAGGGTTAACACTGAGCAATGAGACCCGTGGTGGCGAGTTCAAAGCTCAACCTAGTGACCGGCGAAACAGAGAAATAAGGGGGGACACCATCAGTCTGATTGCCACCATTTTGAATTCCGACCTTTACCCATTACCACATTGGGCCTTTTTTAAACCGGGTCGTCCCTCCCACCAGGCCGAGTCACAGTGTCAATGGATCCCCTTACCGTGACAGTAAAGGGGTCATCTTGTGTGCCAGCTAGGGATGAGGCCTGCATTCCTCAGATGACACTGACGAAATAAATGTCTCTGTGTCCACACAAATAACACACAAGGCCTATGCTATGCCCCCCCCCCCTGCCACTTCCTAACCTATGGAAGGTATGACATGCCAGGAGGAAGAGGTATCTAGGTTGTCCATTAGTTAGAACAGGTCTGGTGCCTGGCTACATTCTGGGGCTTGCCAGAGACTACTCACTGTCAAGTTTTAGCCATCAGTGAAAATAACTAAAAATGGCCAAACACACCAATATCCTCCACATAAATATTTTTTTAAAGGAATATTCTGCAATATGTCCTGCTGTACAATGGTCATTTAAATGAATGCCATTGGGCTGAAACAAAGAGTTTAAAAAAGTGTGGCTTTAATGTGATCGGTATTTAGCAAAAGGCAGCAGACTGGGGGTAGGGTATGTGTGTATAATGAGAGGCATTGGACAGTGAGTCAACCAGACAGACAGAGGTGAAAGTCACCAGGTCAGTGTTTCCTACAGTGCATTATGTGCAAATGGCATATGCAAGGTTCATACTGTTGGTTCAGCACAAACACGCCCCAGCCCCGTCAGCGTGCCAAGCTGGACTCATGAGGCCCCCAGCCCATTCAAAATAGCAAGGATAGCAACTTGTTCAAAATGTTGCGGGCCCATGATACTTGTGCAGGTGTGTGTCATTGTGGAAGTAACATCATTAATGTGTGCAGTGAATGTGTGTGTGTGTGTGTGTTTGTGCTAGTATTCCTGTGTATGCCTGTGAGTGAAGGGACATTGGCTGCTGTCCTTGAATCTCTCCTGACAAAGAGTGTGGGGCTTGAGGGGTATTTTTATCAATTGCCTGGTGTGAGCCAGGCAGCAGGTGGAGCCTTTATGTGGTAGCGCAAGGTCACGGTGGAGCTGTGCGCTACACACCGCATCAGTGGGTGTCCTGGCCAAAAGACAGCCAACGGTCTTGTTTTCAAAACTCCATGTGGGCTACACTATGGTAGGCATGTTGGTGTGGGCCAAATCTTTCCCCCCCTGGTGGAAACTTAAAAATGATTTGCTAAATAATTGGAGGTTGACACCAACACACACTTCACCAAGCTATGTAGCTAGTAGTTGCATTTGCATGGTTGTGCGAGCTAACTCCAACAAGCCAAGGTTAAAAAAAATGTTTAAAAAAATGCTAACTCGTCATGCCAATCACTCTGGAAATTGGCATATAGTACTACCTGCAATGCTCATTTCAAGAACACCCAGTCTCCAGCCGTGCTTCACAACCCGTTAGTGTTAACTGTGGGAGGTGGGACATGGTGGCTTTCGGTAACAGGAATCAGGGAGGCACGTGAATGAGCTTAGCACCCTCCAATTCAGCTGCCGGGATAAAGCTTTTAAGAACAAAAAGTGGAGTGAGATTCTTTAAGAATGCAAATAGGATGCATGCATGCTACGCTAAAATGAGCGGTCTGTAGTATTTAGTGGGGAACCCTTTGGACTGCCTTTTCACGTTTCTTAAAATCAGGTTTGAGCTGTAAATCACAATTGGCTACCCTGCATTATAAATTGCCACTTACAAGTAGGAATCTTCAACACATTTATTCACAAGATGGGGCCAATAGGGTTGTTCAGGACTTGATGACCACTGCACGAGCTATCGTGCTAATATTCTATGTTAGCATCACAAAAGGACCAGTGCAGGTACATTTCGCCGTTACACTGCCTTCATTCATTCATCAAAGAGCATGGAAAACAATGGAGGTGGAAAAGGACAAAAAAATGGACACATTAAATATTCTAAATATTGGCTGTAGGGTGGTTTGGTGAACACGGCTGTCAAAGCAGACTTTTAGGCCCCGTCACATAAGGAGGTAATTATTAGGGATTACATCTGTTGGTTATGGGCAGGGTGAGAGGGTGCGGAGTTTAAAAAAAAAAAAAACATTGTGCCTAGTTACTGATGGTAATCCCCAAATCTAAATTAGTGAACAATAAACGGGCCCCATTTCTAAAGCAATGGACAATTTTCTCTCAGCGCTAGCCATGTCAAAATGGAGGAAGAGGACATCTAACCTCCCCACCAGTCCACTGAGTCGCCGCGTCTGACTGGCACTGATGTAGTGCGTGTTTGTCATTGGCTGCATTAACCTCATTCTTATGGACCGCAACCTCATTACCTACATCAGCTATAGTATTAATACCTGGCTGTGGTCAATACTACCAAGAATGGGACTGAACTCGTGTCTCACAATCATAAAGATTGTGATCTCATCATAACAAGATAATAAGCTGCAAGATAACACGGCTCACTTGTTTATGTGTAACAATCTGATGGTAAAATGGCTTCAACTGTTAACCTGTCAGCATAGTTTCTATTTGACATTTTTTGCAGACTTAGTGCATACATTTTCATTTGTTCTGGTCCCCCATATGGGAATTGAACTCACAACCCTGGCATTGCAAGTGCCATGCTCTACCAACTGTGCCACACAGGACCATCTATCAATCTCTCATACCCTCAGGCAGACAGCTAGGGAATAGGAACTTTAAAATGAGACAGGAGTTCTGCCTGTGCTGGCATAACAGTAATAACTTCCTAGTTTTGCAAATTCAGCTAAACATTCCTTAGGCTTCATGGTGGGAAAATTGGTACATTTTATACCACAAAAAAAAAATATTGGGGATAGTTGCATTTTTGCAAAGGTTGTCGTCAGCATAGAGGAATATTTTGCATAAGTAGGCTAGTTCTTTTTGTAAGAGCTACTATTACTGAATTATTTTTATTGAAAACAGCCAAGAAAATTCCACGTACAATATCATCAGGTACTCATAAGACTCAAGCCATCATTTCTTGCTCAGAAAGCTAAATTCAGCCAATGTTATTGTGTTGGTCTCCACAAACTACAGCCCCCCCGGCAAAAACCAAGCAACTGATATCTTCTGAATAATTTATGTGGTAAATAAAAATGTATAATTCATGAGCTTGTTCACCTTTCCTCAGAGTGGATCCTCAGAGAGTTAAAGATGGCAGCGGCCGTCCTGTTTGTGAGTAAACATTTAACAAATGTTATTTTGGGGGGAATGTCGGGAAACAGAAATCTTAGGCCTAAGCCTATGTATTAGGAATGGAAATTATGGGGATGGGAAGGGGGGGGCAGTATTATTGCTGGGGGTGAAAACGCGATCTAAAAGATAGAGCAAGAAAGGAGTTGTAACATCACTGAAAAGAGTATCCATGTTGAATAATGCAGGGTATGGACCAAATCACTGAATATCAGATTATGCATTGTGAGGACACGACATTGTAGCCCCGCTATGCCTCTGGGTGCGAAAGAGCCAATCTGTTCATGCTAAACGAGCAATAGCTTGCCCGCAGGTCTTCAGTCTGGTGTTATTTTAACATTACCCACACAACATTAGTCAAGCGATGTCAATACGGGAACTCAGTTTATGCTCTGAGCAGGGCATGCGTTGTGTGTGTGTGTGTGTGTGTGTGTGTAAGTACAGATCACAATTATGTAAGTATGGTTAGTAGGGCTGTCCCCCCCCCCCAAAAAAAAATATAATAAATGGTCGACAGTCGTCGTCTGTTCTTTCGACCAAGTGACCTATGGGGCCTGACCAATAGCATATAATTATCACAACAATAAATTGGTTAGAACAAACTCCAAACACCGTAACGGCAAAATGGATGCAGAGGACTTGACGAATGAAATCGAAAAATGTGGGAATGTTTACTGGTTGTGGACTGTGTGTAAAATACTGCAGATCAAGAAAAATAAAGTAAGGAGCAACGGCTGCGTGAATGTGTGCGCCAAACAGGTGCTGTTGGATTAGAATATCATTTGACGGTTTGGAACATTGTAAACACTAACTCAATTAGAAATGTAGAACAGAGGAGGTTTTTTTGTAAAGCTTTTTTTTTTAAAACAGCAAAGACAGGAATACAATTTCCGAAATGGAACGGTGTATTTATTAATTACGCTAATTATTTTAAGGGTCACTTTGTTGTTTTAGTTTAAAACTAATGCTCGATTGCATTTTCAAATCAGGAATGAACCGTATGCTGTGTGACGACATGAACGAATGAATGATCGATTCACTTCTGTAACCTATACAGTGGCAAGAAAAAGTATGTGAACCCTTTGGAAATACCTGGATTTCTGCACAATTTGGTCATGAAATTTGATCGGATATTCATCTAGGTCACAACAATAGACAAACAAAGTCTGCTTAAACTAATAACACACAAAATAAATTGAAATGATCATGTCTTTATTGTCTTTATTGAACACACCGTGTAAACATTCACAGTGCAGGGTGGGAAAAGTATGTGAACCCTTGGATTTAATAACTGGTTGAACCTCCTTTGGCAGCAATAACCGCCAACCAAACATTTTCCGTCGTTGCGGATCAGACCTGCACAACAGTCAGGAGGATTTTGTACCATTCCTCTTTACAAAGACTTTCAGTTCAGCAATATTCTTGGGATGTCTGGTGTGAACTGCTCTCTTGAGGTCATGCCACAGCATCTCAAATCGGGTTGAGGTCAGGACTCAAACTGGGCGCATCTTCTTCTGTTGAAGCCATTCTGTTGATGATTTACTTCTGTGTTTTGGGTCGTTGCGTCAATTGGCGGACAGATAGCCTTACATTCTCCTACAAAATGTCTTGATAAACTTGGGAATTCATTTTTCCGCAAGCTGTCCAGGCCCTGAGGCAGCAAAGCAGCCCCAAACCATGATGCTCCCTCCACCATAGTTTACAGTTGGGATGAGGTTTTGATGTTGGTGTGCTGTGCCTTCTTTTCTCCACACATAGTGTGTTCCTCCAAACAACTCACCTGTAGTTTTATCTGTCCACAGAATACTTTTCCAGTAGCGCTGTGGAACATCCAGGTGCACTTCTGCAAACTTCAGACCTGCAGCAAAGTTTTTTTTGGACTGCAGTGGCTTCTTCCATGGTGTTCTCCTATGAACACCATTCTTGTTTAGCGTTTTGCGTATCGTAGACTCGTCAACATGGATGTTAGCATGTTCCAGAGAGTTCTGTAAGTCTTTAGCTGACATTCTAGGATCCTTCTTAACCTCATTGAGCATTCTGCGCTGTGCTCTTGCAGTCATCTTTGCAGGATGGCCACTCCTAGGGAGAGTAGCAACAGTGCTGAACTTTCTCCATTTATAGACAATTTGTCTTACCGTGGACTGATGAACATCAAGGCTTTTAGAGATACTTTTGTAACCCTTTCCAGCTTTTAGCAAGTCAACAATTCTTCATCTTAGGTCTTCTGAGATCTCTTTTGTTCGAGGCATGGTTCACATCAGGCAATGCTTCTTGTGAATAGCAAACTCAAATTTCGTGAGTGTTTTTTATAGGGCTCCAAAACAACATCTAAAATCTCGTCTCATTGATTGGACTCCAGGTTAGCGGACTCCTGACTCCAATTAGCTTTTGGAGAAGTCATTAGCTTTAGGGGGTTCACATACTTTTTCCAACTTACACTGTGAATGTTTAAAAGATATATTCAATATAGACAAGAAAAATACAATAATGTGTGTGTTATTAGTTTAAGCACACTATGTCTATTGTTGTGACTTAGATGAAGATCAGATCAAATTTGGTGACCAATTTATGCAGAAATCCAGGTAATTCCAAAAGGGTTGACATACTCTTTCTTGCCACTGTTTAAGTATTGAAATATATACGTAAGTTACGTATGAAGACTAAACAGGATGTGCTCTTAGGCCTACAGCTCGATGGTGGTTATACAAGACTGCTATACTAAGCCTCCTAATGATAATGACATTACTTATTATTATAATAATAATAAGGAGATCAAGAAAAATGAGGGTTATTATTATTATAATAAATATAATTTGACAATTTGGGACAGTGTAAACACTAAATAAAATTATAAATAACACCAGAGACTGTTCTAATGGAAAAAGTGTAAAGCCTTTATTACAACATAGCAAAGATTAAAAACCGACAAATTTGTGAAATTGCTTATTGACTTGTGGTTGCGTGAGGCTTGGTGCTCACGGAATCAGTAGGCTACACTCAAACAAGCAACAGAAGCAGGATCCGTCTTATTTGTGTTGATATACAGTACTAGTCAAAAGTTTGGACACAACTACTAGTTTTTTAATTTCTTTCCTTCTTAATGCGTTTGAGCCAATCAGTTGCGTTGTGACAAGGTATGGGTCGATTACAGAAGATGGTCTTTTACCAAATAGGGCTAAATCCATATTATGGCAAGAACAGCTCAAATAAGCAAAGAGAAACGACAGTCCATCATTAGTTTAAGACATGAAAAAAAAACATCAAGCGCTATGATGAAACTGGCGCTCATGATGACCGCCACAGGAAAGGAAGACCCAGAGTTACCTCTGCTGCAGAGGATAAGTTCATTAGTTACCAGCCTCAGAAATTGCAGCCCAAATAAAAGGCTTCAGAGTTCAAGTAACAGACACATCTCAACATTAACTGTTCAGAGGAGACTGTGTCAGGCCTTCATAGTCAAATTTCTGCATAGAAACCACTACCAAAGGACACCAATAAGAAGAGACTTGTTTGGGCCAAGAAACGCGAGCAATGGACATTAGACCAGTGGAAATCTATCCTTTGGTCTGATCAGTCCAAATTTGAGATTTTTGGTTCCAACTGCTGTGTCTTTGTGAGACGCAGAGTAGGTGAATGGATGACCTCTGCCTGTGTGGTTCCCAACGTGAAGCATGGAGGAGGAGGAGGTGTGATGGTGCTTTGATGGTGACACAGTCTGTGATTTATTTAGAATTCAAGGCACACTTAACCAGCATGGCATTCTGCGATACACCATCCCATCTGGTTTGCGCTAAGTGGCACTATCAATTGTTTTTCAACAGGACAATGACCCAAACACACCTCCAGGCTGTGTAAGGGCTATTTGACCAAGAAGGAGAGTGATGGAGTGCTGCATCAGATTACCTGGCCTCCACAATCACCCGACATCAACCCAATTGAGATGTTTGGGATGAGTTGGACCGCAGAGTGAAGGAAAAGCAAAAAGCAGCCAAAGCATTCAGCATATGTGGGAACTCCTTCAAGACTGTTGGAAAAGCATTCCAGGTCAAGCTGGTTGAGAGAATGCCAAGAGTGTGCAAAGCTGTCATCAAGGCAAAGGGTGGTTACATTTTTGGTTTATTTAACACTTTTTTGGTTACTATCTAATTCCATGTGTGTTAATTAATAGTTAATGTCTTCACTATTATTCTACCTTGTAGAAAATAGTAGAAATAAAGAAAAAACCTTAATCCAGTAGGTGTGTCCAAACTTTAGACTGGTACTGTATGTGGATCATTTATAAAGCCAGGTGCATTTAACAGTTAGGCTATTGATTATAGACTTAAGTTGGGGTTTCCTCACTTTTCTTTAAGGCAAGGGCTGTTTTCTCGTCTCCGAACTCCACTGTTGCCTCCACAGCATTTCTCTCGGCACCAATATGCTGGTAAACTGTGCTGCTACGCACATAGCATCATGGTCTAGGAAAAGGTGCCAATTCAAAAACGGGGGAGAAAGCGCATGTTATAAAATAATAGTATTTTTATTAGTGTTGCACCATTGTTCTTCCGTAATATAACCATAAACAATTTCAGTAGCAAGTCTTCGAGTGATGGACTGATGCACACTCAGACAGGCGCGTATCAGAACATTGTTTTTGCTACTGCTTAACCTAAGAAATCTCTTTATAAACCATATAAATAAGTCGACCAGTCGAGTAAAAATGGGGTCAGCCCTAATGGTTAGACATGGCAATATTTCAAAAGCATGGTTAGCCATGAATTAGCCAAGAAAAACCTTGTCCAAACTAGTCCAAAAAAGTTACCTCAACTGACAACAAGCTATTCAAACATTATCTGTACAAAAGGTGCTACTCAGGGATGAGTGTTGCCCAAACCCCAATGACTTCACCACACAGCCTCCAAGTTCAACCCTTGAGAGCAATCACCATGACCATCCGAAAACGGACTCAAATTCAAACAATTGCCATGATTCTTCCAAGCAACTTGTCACAAGTCTCGAGCCACAATCTGTGACCACAGAGATACCATTAACCGTACAGCCAACCAGAACTTTATCCACAATCTATTATCATGATTCATAACTGCAACACAATTGTTACCCAACCCGATAACTTTACCACAATGTCCCAGTATGGATGTAACCGTGGACTCTGAACACTCGTTTAAAAAAATAAAAAAGGATAATTCAGCACTGTCATTCAACCATGTCATAGCAGGCCCGAGCTGGGAACAAAGCCAGTTGTCCGGCCAAATGAAGTCCGCTCCATTTCGCCCAAACAAAGCCTTCAAAAGAAAGGTGCAGGGTAATTATCACAAATTTACACAACATAGGCATTAAGATAAATTAATGCTAATCCACCCACAAAATGAAGCAAACTGGGAATAATGATACAATAAAGAAGGTGAATTTGTGCTCAAATCTATCGAACAAAACACATTTTTTGCTCTGTGTGGTCAAATATGTTAAAAAATAAAAAATCCTATTAAATATACACATGGGCAGGCTGGGGCCAGGTCGTGAATCAGAACGAGTTGGGATGATGAGGGGAAAATAATAAGTCAGGTCTGGGCTCCACTACAGTGCCGTTGAGACTGCATACATTTCGGGCCATTCTCTCCGTTCCTGTGGCCATTAATCCTCAACCTATCCTCCAATGCATATTTTCAGGCCTCCACTTGGGTATTTATGGAATCCAATAATCAAAATCTCCTTACTCCGTGCAATTTCTCCCCTCAGCATTCTCTGGAAGGCAATTCCAGCCATGTGCTAGGGATGATATCGTGCCCCAGCTGCGGAGAGAACAACCAGTTCAAAAAAAAAAAAGAAGAGCTCTGCTATCTATGATCATGGCTTTCGTTAGGGGGGAATATTTCAGGCCCCAGGGGCATAAACTCTCTCCCCTTGCCAGATGGACATGGAATTTTAGAGGGTAGTAAATCTGGTGGTGGTAAATTGTGATATCCTCAGACTAATTAGAGGCAATCTTTTCTCTTATCTTGTCGATGGATTGTCAATGACAGGGGGGCTTCAGACAGAATTGAAATTGATATCCTTTATGATATGCAGGTCGACAGAGATGAGCCTGCTCACAACTAGTTATTTCTATCGTTTAGAGAAAGAATACACACATGACCCCTCTCCCAAATCACTCCCCCTTCTATAGACACTTAGGGCTGACCCCATTTCGTCGACTGGTCGATTATTTGGTTGGTCGACCGAGATTTCTTTAGTCGAGCAGTAGCAAAATAATATATGTATTTTTAAATCATGGTGTACAAGACACCTGTCTGATTCACGCCAGTCTGAGTGGACTGATCCATTGTGGAGGCCGTGGGGGTGGCACAGTCCATCAGTCCAAGACATGTGCTTCTGAAATTCTATAGGATTATATAAAATGTTAGAACAATGGTAAAACATCTTTTTAAAATATTATTTTATGACAAATGCGCTTACTCCAGCATTGGATAGTGGTCAGTGTCCGCGGCTCTAAAACACATAGGTGCGCTGTTGAATTCACACTTTTTCCTAGACCATGTTGCCATGTGCATAATAGCAAAGTTAACCAGCAAATTGGTGTTGAGAACAATGTGCAGAGGCAGCAGCGGAGTTAGGACATGAGAAAAACAGCCCTTGCCATAATTGTCTAAGAAAAGTGAGGAGAGAGGAAACCAACTCAACGTAGGTCTATAAAGCAATAGCCTAGCCAAGCCTCACGCAACAATTTCACAAATTCGGGTGTTTTTCATCCTTTGTCATGCTGTAATAAAGGCTTTACACTTTTTTTTTTTCATTAGACCAGCCTCTCTCGTATTATTTATCATTTATTTATGTTGTTTACACTGTTCCAAATTGTCAATATTTGTATTTATTATAATAGTAATAACAACAAGCCTCCCTTTTCCCTTATCTCCTTATTCCTATTATGACCATCATTATAATAATAAGTCATGTCATTATCATTAATAGGCTTAGTAGAGCAGCCTTGTATAACCACCATCAAACTGTAGGCCTGTAGGCTGTAGGCCTGTTCAGTCTTAATACCATAACTTACTTAGGCCTATATTTTAATACTTATTATATAGGCTACTGTATCAACCCATCATTTGTTTGTTCATGTCATCACACAACATACGAGTCATTCACGACTTCAAATGCAATCCAACATTTTAGTTTAAAAAAATAAAATAAAGCGACCACTGAGTAATTAGTGTAAACAATAAATAGGCCTAAACCATTTCGAACCGTTACTGTTCAGTCTTTGCTGTAATAAAGGCTTTACAAAAAAAAATAATAATAAAATAAAAAATAAAAGTTACTCTGGTATGCTTATCATTTATTTAGGTGTTGTTTACATTGTTCCAAACAGTCAGAAAAATTATATTGTAACCTAACAGCACTTGTTTTGTTTGGCCCACACAGGCCTAATATGCACACAGCACCAGTATTTTCCACAACTAGTCAAATTTATTCCACACATCTCCGACTTCCCCTTTACCTCCCGCGCAACCAGTAAACATTTCCCAGTTTCAAGTTGATTTATCATGTCCTCTGCATCCATTTTGCTGTCACCTGTTACAGTGTTCCAAGTTAGTTATAACCCTTTTTTTTATGTGATTATGATATGCTATAGGTCAGGCCCTATTGGGCACATGCATAAAACAAATGTGTTGTCACGTAAAGAGAGCATGAGTTGAGAGAATATGTTTTTCCCTAAACAAATGGAGGGCTTTCGGTAAGAGAACTTTTCAGTCAGAAATGGCGTTAATTATGTTGCAATTTCAACAATACGGAAAGCTAGTCATATTTGTGTCTTAATAATTTCATTAAACGGTTTTCTTAAAGCATCAGACAAGCTCAGTGCATATATCTGACTTGATCAAAACACATAGGACGTGTCTATATGGAAAAATACATGTTTTAAAATGTCAAACAATCAATTGGTCGAAAGAACAGACTCTTGGTCAACCAAGATTTTTTTTTTTTTTTTTTGGGTCGGGGACAGCCCTAACACACACAGTTAATCCTGACACCAACACTGAGCAGTACAAAGAGGTATTTCAATTTTTCAATTGCTCTACCTTCCATGTCAAGGTTACTCTCCCCCTGTCACCAACCATATGTTTAGTGTATTTCAAAAGGGACTCTGACATCTGGGGGTTATCTGTGCAAGGACAACATGTTCCCAGTGATTCAGGAGCAGGCCAGAGGCGAGATGCCGTTGCTAGTAACCAGATGACAGTCACTATCGTTCCTTCATCGTTCCAGCAGGATTGGAAATTCTGGATCTCTCACCAGTCTCCTGACGATCTCACCTCTCTACTGGAGGGTATGATTGTCACCTACTAATATATACAGCAGTAATGGAAATTCATGGCACTTTTGTTCCCAGTCTTCAAAACAATTCTCATTGTATGCTGATGGTGTATTTGGTTAAAGTGTAATTAAGGTGGATACCAAGAGACATGTAATAATTATTTAGGTTATTTCAGTGTGGCTTCCTGGCACAGGTAAAATGGTCAATTCTAGTGCCACAATTAATTAAGGCATATAACATGACTGCATCTGTTATAGCACTTAGTATGAAGGTGAAGGCCACTACAAATCAACAGTGCTAATGAACATTAGCTGTTGCAATTACATTGGCCAAAATACAAACTGCAACCGTTTAGAAATGTGAAATCAGTGTTTATCCAACAGACCGAGCTGACTAACCCAGCTAGTCTTTTAATGTTCCTATACTTTCTGTTTACAGAGTTGCCTTATGATCCCCATCTAAGGCCCTAGCTCCACGCTACGTCTAACATAGGGCCCCCGAACCGAGGGTGGTATTTCAAGCTACATGCTAAGGATGTTGTTTTACAAAAGAAACATGGTGGAATACATTTCACTATTGTGATCTGGCGGGACCCAAGTCACATACCGGTACATAGGCTTCTATAGCACTACTCACCCAGCCTAATCATGTTAGAAAATGAAAAGGTTCGATTTTTTAAATTGGGGATCATTCTCAGAGTTGTGGGGATTTGGAAAATGAAGACCCTGGATGAGTGATTTCTGCTGGTGTGGTATAGAAGGCATAATTTCAATGGGTGTTGCTGAAAATGTACTAGATTCTTCAAAACGTTTTTCCAACCAAGCTAAGCTTTACAGGTTGAGCAGGCCTAGGATAGAGCTAGGCAACCAAGATTCAGCCGCGGGCCAGTTGTTGTCGGCATGGATGGCCGGGGGCCCGGAAAATTATTATAATTATTTGTACACTGCAAATTGACCACAACTAAGCCCAAAAATAGATTGATTTGAAAATAACAATAATTTCATACCTTAATTACATTGAGACACAATCACATCTCTTTTCTATTTCGTGGAAATACTTGGGAACAGATGTCAGAAATAAAACTCATTTTAGCTTAATTCCTGCCGATTTTAATTATTATTTTTTACTAAAATCTTTGGGGACATGGACATCAGAACAGTGATTTACTCACCTTTAATTGGACCAAATTTTTTTTTTTTTAAATTGAGTTGGATGAGAGGGAATTTCCTCCAGACACACAAACAGGCCCTCATCCCAGTCATGTGCAGGAGAAAAAGACAGAGGCTTCGCAGAAGGAGATTAGGGTGGCCTTGTAAGGATCCGGCGACGAGAGGCTAATCTGCCTTTGCCATCGGTACTATTGGCCTGGGTACAATCGCTGGATAATAAAGTGGATGAACTAACAGCACGTACACCCCACCAACGGGACATCACAAGCTGTAATATCTTGTGTTTCACCGAGTCGTGGCTGAACGACGACATGAATAACATACAGCTGGTGGGTAATACACTGTATCGGCAGGATAGAACAACAGTCAGACAGGAGGCGGCGGTTCATGTACATTTGTAAACAACAGCTGGTGCACGACATCTAAGGAAGTCTCAAGGTTTTGCTCGCCTGAGGTAGAGTATCTCACGATAAGCTATAGACCACACTGTCTGCCTCGAGAGATGACATCTATATTCGTTGTAGCGGTTTACCACTACACACCGATGTTGGCACTATAAGACCATACTCAATGAGCTGTATACGGCCATAAGCAAACAGGAAAACGCTCATCCAGAGGTGGCGCTCCTAATGGCCAGGGACTTTAATGCAGGGAAACTTAAATCTGTTTTACCTCATTTCTACCAGCATGTTAAATGTGCAACCAAAGGGGAAAAAACCTCTAAACAACCTTTACTCCACACACAGAGACAAGTACAAAACTCTCCCTTGCCCTCCATTTTGCAAATCTGACCATAATTCTATCCTCCTGATTCCTGTGGTCAATAAAAAAAAAGTGGTCAGAGGAAGCAGATGCTAAACTACAGGATTGTTTTGCAATCACAGACTGGAATGTGATCTGGGATTCTTCCGATGGCATTGAGGAGTACACCACATCAGTCACTGGCTTCATCAATGAGTGCATCGATGACGTCGTTCCCCTAGTGACTGTACTTACATACCTCAACCACAAGTCATGGATTACTGGCAACATCCGTACTGAGCTAAAGGGTAGAGCTGACGCTTTCAAGGAGCGGGACTCTAACCCGGAAGATTAGAAGAAATACTGCTATGTCCACCGGCAAACCATCAAACAGGCAAAGCGTCAGCACAGGACTAAGATTGAATCATACTACACTGACTCCGACGCTCGTTGGATGTGGCAGGGCTTGCAGACTATTACAGACTACAAAGGGAAGCACAGCTGAGAGCTGCCCCAGTGACACGAGCCTACCAGACGAGCTAAATTACTTCTATGCTCGCTTCAAGGCAAGTGACACTGAAACATGCATGAGGGCATCAGCTGTTCCGAACGACTGTGTGATCACGCTCTCCGCAGCCGATGTGAGTGAGACTTTCAAACAGGTCAACATTCACAAGGCCACAGGGCTAGACAGATTTCCAGGACGTGTACTGCGAGCATGCGCTGACCAACTGGCAAGTGTCCACACTGACATTTTCAACCTATCCCTGTCTGAGTCTGTAATACCACCATGTTTCAAACAGACCACCATAGTCCCTGTGCCCAAGAACACTAAGGTAACCTGCCTAAATTACTACCGACCTGTAGCCCTCACGTCTGTAGCCATGAAGTGCTTTGAAAGGCTCGTCACGGCTCACAACACCATTATCCCAGGAACCCTAGACCCACTCCAATTTGCATACCACCCCAATAGATCCACAGATGATGTAATCTCTATTGCACTCTACACGGCCCTTTCACACCTGGACAAAAATAACACCTATGTGAGATTGCTATTCATTGACTACAGCTCAGCGTTCAACACCATAGTGCCCTCAAAGCTCATGGACACTCTTATTGACAGTTGTGGCTGCCCCTCAGGGGTGCATGCTCAGTCCCCTCCTGTACACTCATGACTGCATGGCCAGGCACGACTCCAAAACCATCATTAAGTTTGTCGATGACAACAGTGGCCTGATCAGTGATCACTGACAACGACGAGACAGCTTATAGGGAGGTGGTCAGAGACCTGACCGTGTGGCGCAAGGACAACAACCTCTCCCTCAACATGATCAAGACAAAAGGAGACGATTGTAGACTACAGGAAAAGGAGGACCGACCACACCCCTATTCTCATTGACGGGGCTGTAGTGGAGCTGATTGAGAGCTTCAAGTTCCTTGGTGTCCACATCACATATCATGATCCAAACACACCAAGACAGTGGTGAAGAGGGCACGATAAAGCCTACTCAGAGGCAAAACGTTTTAGCATGGATCATCAAAAAGTTTTACAGCTGCACCATCGAGAGCATCCTGACTGGTTGCATCACCGCCTGGTATGGCAACTGCCCGGCCTCTGACCACAAGACACGACAGAGGGTAGTGCGTACGGCACAGGGCCAAGCTTCCGGTCATCCAAAATCTCTTAACCAAACGGTGTCAGAGGAAGGCCCTAAAAAAATTGTCAAAGACTCCAGCCACCCTATTCATAGACTGTTCTCTCTGCTACAGCACGGCAAGCAGTACCGGAGTGCCAAGTCTAGGTCCAAGAGGTTCCTAAACAGCTTCTGCCCCCAAGCCATAAGACTCCTGAGCATCTAATCAAATGGCTACCCATACAATTAGCATTGCCTCCCCTCCCCCTTACACTGCTGCTACTCTGTTATTATCATTGCATAGTCACTTTAATAACTCCACCTACATGTAAATATTACCTCAATTACCTCGACTAGCCGGTGCCCCCGCACATCGACTCTGTAGCCGGTACCCTCTGTATATAGCCTTGCTATTTTTATTTTGCTGCTGCTCTAATTATTGGTTACTTACATTTCTTTTTTTATTGGTATTTTTCTTAAAAGTGCATGGTTGGTTAAGTGCTTGTAAGTAAGCATTTTACTGTAAGGTCTGTTGTATTCAGTGCATGTGACAAATAACATTTGGTAAAACAGTTACTACCAGTGTTGGTTTGATGATTTTTGAAAAGCAGAAGTTGGTTTCAACAAGAGGCCATTGTGTCAGGCCCACACTTGCTGGTTGGGACTCACAGCGCCAGGGCCAATGGGGAGGCATGCATAAATGGGTGTTATCTTTCCCTCCAATTACAATCAAATACAGTACGGATTAACATAATGTTCCCAAGTTCTCATTTAGTCCCCCAAAAAAACGGAGCAAAAAAACAAACATTTCACTGCTGATTGTGAAGACAAACACATTAATATATAAAGGAGGAGCCTATATCTTGTGCCACGTCGGCAAGCCGAGTGAGACATCGCTATAATTAACCTTAGGTCGGCCATAGACAAAACACATACAGACATACCCTCGGCAACAACACGACTTTTGTAAAAGGCTACACGTGCCCAAGCATGAAGACAATTCTAAAGGCGAGACACTGATGTAAATCAAAACAAATTGACATTGATCAATTAAAACATATGGTCTTGGAGACCACGTGATACTGTATCTTTAAAAGTGGTGCCAGAGCACAGTAAACAATGCTGGTATCAGGCCACACTTCAAACAAGTCATTTTAGTTACCCAATGGGAATGGAGTTCAGTCCTTGAGCTGTTCTTGTCTATTGATGTTATGTATGATGTCATGTTTTGTGTGGACCCCAGGAAGAGCTGCTGTTGCATACTAACACTAAAATAAAACCCCTAGGACTACATCCAACCACCAACTGACACTACAGAAATGTCCCCATGTATCACGTCTCACCTAAAGGAACTTGACAAAGTACACAATGCTTTTTTTTTCCCCTCCCTGGACTGCAAATTGGGTTACTCCCATGTAATAAATAATTCACTAGACTGACCACCACTTGACTGTGCCTGACCTGGTTTAAAAGCTCTGCGGTGGACAGTAGGTAACATGCAAATTACCGGATGCAACTAGCTTAGGTTCATTAAGTATAGGGGATTAGACCTGAAATAGGCCTACGGTCACAAAATGGTACTCAATGTGACAGGGAAAAGCCTGGCAGTCATGGTGTACAAGACACCCGTCTGATTCGCGCCTGCCTGAGTGGACTGATCCATTGTGGAGGCCGTGGGGATGGCACAGTCCATCAGTCGAGGACATGTGCTACTGGAATTGTATGTGGTTATTCTATGTAAGAACAAATGGTGCAAGAAAAACGATATTACTTCATAAACAAACACGCTTTCTCCCGCGTTTGATAGCGATAGCTGCCTGTGGTTGTGAAGCACATCAGTGCGCTGTTGAATTGGCGCCTTTTGCTAGACCATGTTGCTATCTGCATAATAGCAAAGTTAACCAGCAAATTGGTGTTGAGAACAAAGCGGCGGAGGCTGCAGCAGAGTTAGATGATGAGAAAACAGCCCTTGCCTTAGTTGTCTAAGAAAAGTGAGGAGAGAGAAAACCAACTTAATAAGGTCTATCAACAGCCTAACTGTTAAATGTGCCTAACTGTTAAAAGTTCAAGTCTGAAGTTAACATACACTTAGGTTGGAGTCATTAAAACTCATTTTTCAACCACTCCACACATTTCCTGTTAACAACTATAGTTTTGGCAAGTCGGTTAGGACATCTACTTTGTGCATGACACAAGTCATTTTTCCAACAATTGTTTACAGACAGATTATTTCACTTACATTCACTGTATCACAATTCCAATGGGTCAGAAGTTTACATGCACTAAGTGGGTTGTGCCTTTAAACAGCTTGGAAAATGACAGAAAATGATGTCATGGCTTTAGAAGCTTCTGATAGGCTAATTGACATCATTTGAGTCAATTGGAGGTGTACCTGTGGATGTATTTCAAGGCCTGCCTTCAAACTCAGTGCCTTGTTGCTTGGCATCATGGGAAAATCAATTAGCCAAGATCTCAGATTTAAAAAAATTGTAGGCCTCCACAAGTCTGGTTCATCCTCGGGAGCCATTTCCAAGGTACCACGTGCATCTGTACAAACAATAGTACGCAAGTATAAACACCATGGGACCACTCAGCTTTCAAACCGCTCAGGAAGGAGACATGTTATCTCCTAGAGATGAACGTACTTTGGTGCGAAAAGTGCAAATCAATCACAGAACAACAGCAAAGGACCTTGTGAAGATGCTGGAGGAAACAGGTACAAAAGTATCAATATCCCCGGAAAAATTTGTCCTATATCGACAAAACCTGAAAGGCCACTCAGCAGAAGCCACTGCTCCAAAACCACCATAAAAATGCCTGACTACGGTTTGTGACTGCACATGGGGACAAAGATCATACTTTTTGGAGAAATGTCATCTGTTCTGATATTGATCATTTTGTACCCGTTTCCTCCAGCAGGGGTTCCCAAACATTTTGGCCCGCGAACCCCACCATGTAAAAAAGTGATGTAATCAACGGCAAATACAATGCGGGTATTGCCTACAGTACATGATGAGATTATTATGGACAGAGCGATATTATAAAAAGGAAGTCAAACAGCAGCCAAATAACGATCCTCAGAATAAGACACTCAATATGTATAGTAAAGCAGCATCAAGCTGATACTGATACCACTTTCACCAACCTGTTAAATTCATTAGAATTGATTTAATCTGTAGTCTTATAAAACTGCATGCGTTCCCGAGTAAAGTGAACAGATATGTGATTTTAACCATATAACTAGCATCACGGCGATGGCTAAATATTGCATTGCCATTGATTTTCTGACAGCTGATGTCATACTGGAGCAGCCGATGCTCATCTCTGCAGCACACTTGACCCTTAAGGCAGAGAGCTCGCTAGCAACACCAGGTCCGTCATGACCGTCTGTCGAGTTGATGAGAACACAAAATAACTCTACCTGATGCACAAACATCTACCAGGAAAATGCACTAATATTGTGTTGTGCAAAAAAATACCACATTCTTGGCTGTTGGGCCAGACTGCATCAACACTGTGTACGTACAACAAAGGCAATATGAATACTAATGATAACAAGATGATTCATGCAAAGCATTTGTTCTCAGCAGGAATGGCTTATGTGCAAAGGAAATTCCAGGCCATCTGGGAGAAACCTCTGACAGTGGATGGCAGCTTGCGGTCAAGCCAGGCATGAGTCAATTAGCCAGGTCTCCGACAGATATGATGTCATCCTATTAATAAATGATGCGCTGTAATACATCATGCAATTTAGAGCACATCACACTGAGGAATTACCGTCCTCCCCTTCACCCTAAAAGTACAGAGGGAGGCCATTCTTGAATGATGTCACAGAGGCACCCCAAAAATCAATGTGGACTTGGAGGTGTCATTACAAAAGTGTACACTACATGATCAGAAGTATATGGATACCTGCTTGTTGAACGTCTCATTCCAAAATCATGGGCATTAATATGGAGTTAAAGGCCCCCCTTTCCACTAGATGTTGGAAGGGGGGCCTTTAACTCCATATTAATGCCCATGATTGCTGCGGGGACATGCTTCCGTTCAGCCACAAGAGCATTAGTGAGGTCGGGCAGTGATGTTGGGCGATTAGGCCTGGCTCGCAGTCAACGTTACAATCCATCCCGTAGGTGTTCAATGGGCTTGAGGTCAGGGCTTTGTGCAGACCAGTCACGTTCTTCCACAGCGATCTCGACAAACCATTTCCATATGGACCTCGCTTTGTGTACGGCGGCATTGCCATGCTGAAACAGGAAAAGGGCCTGGTGCCACAAAGTTGCAAGCACAGAATGTCATTGTATACTGTAGCGTTAAGATTTCCCTTCAATGGAACTAAGGGGCCTTGCCCGGACCATGAAAAACATCCCCAGACCATTACTCCTCCTCCAAACTTTACAGTTGGCACTTTTCAATAAAGCAGGTAGCGTTCTCCTGGCATGTGCCAAACCCAGATTCCTACGTATGGCTGCCAGTTGAAGCACTTTTCATCACTACAAAGAACACTTTTCCACAGCTCCAGAGTCCAATGGCGGCGAGCTTTACACCACCCCAGCCAAAGCTGGACATTGCACATAGTGATCTTAAGCTTGTGTGCGGCTGCTCAGCCATGGAAACCCACTTCATGAAGCTTCCAACAAACCGCTTTTGTGCAGACGTTGCTTCCAGAGGCAGTTTGGAACTGGGTAGTGAGTGTTGCAACCGAGGACAGACCATTTTTCAGCACTTAGCGGTTCCATTCTGTGAGCTTGTGTGGCCTACAACTTAAAGGCTGAGCTGTTGTTGCTCCTAGATATTTCAGCACTTACAGTTGACCAGGGCAGCTCTAGCAGGGCAGAAATTTGATGACCTGATTTATTGAGAAGGTGGCATCCTATGACAGTGCCACATTGAAAGTCACAGAGCTCTTCAGTAAGGCCAGTCTACTGACAATGTTTGTCTATGGAGATTGCATGGCTGTGTGCTCAATGTTATACACCTGTCAGCAACGGGTGTGGCTGAAATAGCATAATCCACAAATTTGAAGGGTTGTCAACATATTTTTGTATATATAGCTTTTGTCACGTCTTCTGACAGACACACGTAACCGGTAAGAGTTTAGCATACTGTCAAGGCCTTACGCAAGTCTGAGAAATAAATGTCGTAAGAAGCTAGCTTGTGGAGGCAGAATCACGTACGCACAGTATGAGGAAAGACTGGTCAGCTAATCTTGAGATTGACAGTCTGGTAGCCAAGGCTTTAGCCGTTAAAATATAATTTAGACGGAGGTTCAACCGAGGCAAGGCTCTACCCGAGATAATGACCCCTTTTTTCCCCAAAAGAGGGGAAAAAAATATGAAACTGTCTTGACATTCCAATGAGAATTGGATTAAGATCGGGCCTGGCCAGGAACGGACATTTTCTCCGATGGGTAGAAGAGGGAAAGGGTCTTGGAAACGTGACCAGCCACAGGTCAGACAATGCCTCAGGGACCTACTACACAGATAGGGTATACCTCTATTTGAAATCCTACACCTCGATTCCAATCCACTGTACAGGGCACAAGAAACCATAGGAGCAACTGAGGATTTCTCATTTCTGACTAAATATAACAATGTTGGGCTTAGTTACTGCTTTGGTAATGCAATTGGAGCCCAAATAACAAGGGTAAGCAATTTGAAAACAAATGTTGAAGACTGATGACTTAGAAGTGGACTTCATTGTTTTACATTTCACAAAGGAGCATGCGTCATTTTAACAACTGATGTAGGCGGGCAATTCCAAGGTAACAGAATGACACTTTGACTTGGACTTCAAAATGTATGCAAAACAAAACCAATGATTTCAAAGTTTAACAAACCATACAACTCTATATATTGTAAGGCCTACTTAACAATTTGTCGAATTTACTAAAATGAATTTAGTGGGAGAAACGTACAGATGCAAACTTTGGTAACAGAATTACAGTAAAATCTCCCAGGTTTTTATGTGACCACGTTTTCCAAAAGCTCTTAAATATCTGCTCTGAATTAAGATTTTCTTTTAAAGTCTGCAGAACGAATTGGGTGTCAGCTATGACATCTTGAGTTTGAAAAAAAATCTATTTTGGTTATTGAACGCCATTATTTACACCGGTAACGGAATTACAGTGACGGAATTAAATCATGGGCCCCTGATCTGGATTATATAGAAATTCGGAAATTGTGGATATGACTGTCATTCACCTCATGTTTCACAAGTTTGGGCATCGTTGCGCAGCACAGCAGAGTAGTGTAGTACGAAACAGCACAGCACAGTTCAGTACAGTACAGTCTAATACAGTACGGTATTGTATTGAATTAGACTCCTAATGTGCTCACTGTACTGGGTCACACTATTTGGATAGTGTGGATTTTCATACTATCAACAAACTCTGTCGATAAGCAACTGCTTGCCAAGGGTAGGGTTAGGTTTAGAATGAGGGATAGGACAAGGGTTAAGGTTAGTAGATAGTTGAATTGACCATCTGTAACAATTCAACTAAGGTGTTACCCTGCATTGTGTGGTACTCTACTCCCTGAAATGTGCTATCCAAACTTGTACAACAGTCTGTGAGGACGTTAACATCAAGGCCAGGGTGGACGGACCAAATTTAAACTACTTTGTAATGTCCATGGATGGCTGGTGGGTGAGGATGCTGGTTTACAGTGAACAGAAATATGTATCTAATGCCTTAATTTCCCACGAATATAGACTGAGCAAATTTGATACGCTCCTATGAACTGCACATGCTGGTGCTCATGCTTCCTTTTAGATGGAAATGCCCAGGCCTGTCATGTTATTGTCCAGCTGTCTACTTTAATAAAATGTCAAAACCTACTTTGTTTTTTCCCCCTGACGTTTTTCTTTTGACAATGGCATCGATTAAACAAAAGGCTGCTGTTCATGCTTGTGCCCATTTCATAACGAAACGGATATGAATCAGCCATTTCTGTTCACATGTCAAGCAGTCATACCCTCCACAGCACAGTGGATACAACACAGCCTATGCTAGCATGTGGTATGACAAGCTAAATTAATTCAATTTAGACTAGGTCTCAAAGCCCTTTACATTGTCTGGGAAGAGAGAGACTCTCCCACCATTCCAACACTGACGTCTAGCAACCCCCTGGGTGATGTACTGTAGCGGTCTTGCGGCAGAATCCACACCACACATTGGCTATGAAGGTAGACGGATAATTAGATGATCATGATAGCATGCTGTGAGGTTAACATCTCCACTTTTGAGGGAAATGCTTAAATGCGCCAGATGGTCTAGCAAATAAACTCACATGCCAGGAGCTTGACTAGGCCAAACCCAAACCTACAGAAATGCGATGATTACCAGAGGACACAACTCTACCGCTGTACAGAGATTAACTTTATCGTTATCGCGTAACAAGAGAGGCTAGTTTACACTTTGGCTGAATGCCATAGGCCGGTTGAGAGGTGGAGGGAGGGCAATACAATGTTTCACTGCCTAGTAGGCTAGATCGTTTTTTGCACTGTTTACTTGCGAGTGAGAGCATAGGTCAAAAGCATATTGAAGATTTGTGACTGTCCCTCACATGCCAGATCGGATGTCTTTATCATAATGTCAGCAGAAAGCAAAATACAGTCTGCTTTGATTTTATCTGAGCAGAGGAGATAGTGGGACAATCCCAATCTATGCTCTAGTTTCGCACAAAGGCAGAAGACAAATGTAAATGCTCAGGCAAGTAGGATGAGGGTTGAAGGACGGGCATGCATTTTGGCTTAGTGTTTGTTTAGACATTGATCATTCAAAGATACTAAAAGGCGCAATATATAGAGTAATTCATCTAAATCATGAAGCTTCTTGAGCCGATATGTTTGGAGTGGGAGTCTGGCAAAAGTTTCTGCTGGTAGTCCAACAACTGGAAAGTGGCAAATGGATAAGGTGACCCAGGTTGGCCAAAAGTAGAGACAAAAACTGGCCAGTAGAATACAATTTCATCTGTGCCCAGACGCCGACCCTTGACACTAAGATGGAAAACTTTGCAAACAAGCATTAGCTCTATAGTGGACTACAGCCCCATTGGCTTTACAGACTTCTAATCAGGCAATTAATCAGCTCACCGTTTTATCCACTTCATGTCTGGCCAGTTCACAAACAGGAAGGATTACCCTGTGCAGTAGGGATTGAGGCCAAAAGGCAATTTTCACTCATAAGCCATTCTGGTGCTTGTTTTCTTCTACTGCCATTAGATTCAATGCCAAGCACAGCATGAGCCATGTAATACAATAGCAAAAAAATGTAAATATTGCACGTCTGGGCATGTGCATGGGTTTATTCTCGTCTACCCTTTGCACAATGTCAAGGACAATGGAAGTTATGTAAAGCATGTAGTGTTCAGTGATATGTTGATCTCTCGCATTCTGCAGTGAAGGACAATGTAATTTACACTGTGGGGCCTTGACTCATGTCTGATGATTTTGTTGCTTTAAAAAAAAATATCTCATGAGGCATGCGAGCATAAGGACCTGACACGTGCCTTTTCCATGAGACAATGAGGGAGATTCATGCCTGACAAAATGCACGACCGTCAAACAAATCGCGATCCATATTTCAAGCGCAGACAGACATGGGAATCATGCAGCGCGAAGAAAGTAGTGTCCTCTTCTCCCCCCCCAAGAGCAGTGCAAACACATACAAAAGAAAGCAGGGCTAAGTCTTGACTTTGCACTGCCCCGAGTAAGTATGGCTGCAGACCAAAGTGTACAATCACTTTGATCACAGAAACATGTTTTTCAATGTGATAGAAGAGAGCAGGCAGCCTAGTCACACTTCAAAGCTACAGTGTGAAGGGGCATTAACCGGAGTGTGCCTTCCACACAGGAGCATTAGACCAGAAGATGAAGGAAAGTACAGAGGGAGCACTGGATGCTAACTACTTATTGGTTCGCATCCAGTCCATTGCACGGAGGCTATGTTGAATATTCCCGCTTGATTTGCACCTTTCCTTCTCCAAAAACAGTAATGTATCTGAAATATATGCATTTTTGAAACACAGAGAGACAAGTGGCAAGTGAAAGTCCAAATCTAAAGAATCCTATAGGCCTACTTTTTTTAGTCCACTGTATAGGTATCCTAGATATTTCATAATTCACCACATTGGATATTACTGCCTTAAAAAGGCAAATGAATTCTTATCTTACCTTTTGTTATGAACAGAGTAGAAACAATTCACTTCCGACAGATTGTAACGCAGAGATGGGAACTATACAGTAGCCTGTTCAAGAGGTTCAGACACAAGGTAGCGGCTCTTCAGATGTTTCGAGAAGTCCAATGTGGTTCAAATTGTGTGCCAAAGTGCAACGGTTTGTGACCAGTCTCTACGGTGGATTTGAATATAGAGGATAAGCCTACCTCACGGACCTTCTCATTCGATTTTTATTTCATTTTTACTAACAGACAAACACGAGCACCCTAGCACTCAGCGTCCTGGTATTCCAGTGAGATATTGCAGTAGCTAGAAGTCAAACCAGGCAAAATGAGGAATCCAGACGTGTTATTTGCCTGTCCTCCATTGCTACGGTCTGTTACAGAAAACAAATGGCTGCCCACTAGGTCACAGATTTCACGTAATTTGAAGAGAATGGTGCCGGAGGTGATGGCCGTCATTTTTTTTACGGGCTCCGGACATACTGTGCTATTTTGTGCGTGTGCCGTTTTAAAGTTTCTTTGTACATAATGTACATTGTTACCTATGACAGAAAAGAGCTTCTGGACATCAGAACAGCAATTTATCACCTCAAACTGGACAAGGATTATTTTCTTTAATGAGTCGGACTCGAAGGATATACTGCTCTTCCCGGACCAGGCCCAAGTCCTGTCATGTCATGTCATTCGTATGAAAAGGAGACGTGTTACAGAGGTCGACGAGCCGGATTCCTGGCGAGACTACGTCGGCAAGTGGATAATCCACCTTTCTACTGGCAAATGTACAACCACTAGAGAAAACAACTGGATGGTCTCCATTCAAGACTATCCGATCAACGGGGCATTAAAAACTGTAATATCCTGTGTTTCACAAAGTTGTGGCTGAACAAGGACATGGATAATATACAGTTAGCTGGGTTTTCTATGCATCAGAAGGACAGAACAGCAGCCCCCGGTAAGACCAGAGGGAAGGTGGTGTGTGTCTGTTTCTTTGTCAACAACAGCTGATGTGCAATGTCTCATGATAACTCTTGGTAATTAGTGTGGTCTACAGCTGATCTATATTTTTCATAGTCGTCTATCAACCACCACAAACCGATGCTGGCACTAAGAACTCATTCAACAAGCTGTATAAGGCCACAAGAAAATGCACATCCAGAGGCGGCATTCCTAGTGGCCGGGGACTTTAATGCAGACAATCTTAAATCCATTTTACCTCATTTCTACCAGCATGTCACATGTGCAACTAGAGGGGGGGGGACTCTAGATCACCTTTACTCCTCACACAGACGCCTACAAAATGGAGAGCTTATATATCCTTAGAGTCCGACTGATCTTACCGGAGGCTGCTGTTCTGTCACATTCCATTTGGAAAATCTGACCATAATGCTATCCTCCTGATTCTTGCTTACAATCAAAACTTAAAACAAGAAGTGCAGTACCAGTGGCATGCTCAATATGGAAGTGGTCTGATGAAGCAGATGCTATGCTGCAGGACTGTTTTGTTAGCACAGACTGGAATATGTTCCAGGATTCATCTGATGGCATTGAGGAGTATACCACATCAGTCACTGGCTTCATTAACCTGCTCGTCAGCGACGTCACCCCCTCAGCGACTGTGCGTAAATATCCTAACCAGAAGCCATGGATGACAGGCAACATCAGCACCGAGCTAAATGCTGGAGCTGCTGCTTTCAAGGAGTGGGACACTAATTTGGACGCTTATAAGAAATCCTGCTACGCTCTCCAACGAACAATCAAATCGGCAAATCATCAATACAGGACTAAGATCGAATCCTGCTACACCGGCTCTGGCGTTCGTCGGATGTGGTATGTCTTGCAAACTATCACGGATTACGATGAGAAAACCCAACCGCAAGCTGCCCAGCGATGAGAGGCTACCAGTCAAGCTAAATGCCTTCTATGCTCACTTCGAGGAAAGCAGAACTAAACCATGCATGAGAGCACCAGCTGTTCCGGACGACTGTGTGATCGCGCTCTCTGGAGCCGATTTGAGTAAGACCTTTAAATAGGTCAACATTCACAAGGCAGCAAGACCAGCTAGCAAGTGTCTTCACTGACATATTCAACCTCTCCCTGACCAGGTCTGTAATACCTACATGTTTCAAGCAGACCACCATAGTCCTTGTGCCCAATAATGTTACCTCCCTAAATGACTACCAGATAAGTTGGCTGAGAACAAATGATCTTTTAAACAACGACCTGGGGAATAGTTACATTGGAGAGGATGGGGGGGGATGAATGAGCACCATCATCCCAGAAACCCTGAACTCACTCCAATTTGCATACTACCCCAACAGATCCATAGATTACGCAATATCTATTGCACTCCACTCTGCCCTTTCCCACCTGAACAACAGAAACACCCACGCAAGAACGCTGTTCATTGACTACAGCTCAGCATTCAACACCATAGTGCCCTCCAAGCTCATTACTAAGCTAAGGACCCTGGGACTAAACACCTCCCTCTGCAACTGGATCCTGGACTTCCCCCAGGTGGTAAGGATGGGTAACCGCATATCCGGCACTGTGGTTCCCGGACAACAACAACCTCTCCATCAACATGATTAAGACAAAGGAGCTCAACATGAACAACAGGAAAAGGAGGGCCGAGCACGCCCCCATTCTAATTGATGGGGTTGTAGTGGAGTGGGTTGAGTGCTTCAAGTTCCTTGGTGTCCACATCACCAAAGGACCTATCATGGTCCAAACACACCAACACAATCGTGACGGGCATGACAATGCCTATTCCCACCCACAGGAGATTGAAAATATTTAGCATGGGGCCTCAGATCTTCAAAACTCCAGCTGCACCATCGAGAGCATCCTGACCACTTGGAATGGCAAATGCTCTGCATCCAACTGCAAGGCGCTACAGAGGGTAGTGCGTACAGCCCAGTAAATCACTGGGGCCCAGCTTCATGCCATCCAGGACATCTGTACCAGGAGGTGTCAGCGGAAGGCCCTAATAATTGTCAAAGACTCCAGCCACCCAAGTCAGAGGCTGTTTTCTCTGCTACCATATGGCAAGTCTGGGACCAGAAGGCTTCTAAAGCAGCTTCTATCACCAAGTCATGACTGCTGAACCGTAAATCAAATGGCTACCCAGACGATTTACATTGACCCCCTTATTTATTACTATTTTTTGCACGGACTCTTTTGCACAGGCTCAATGTACACTCACTGGACTCTAACCATACACTACTACACTGACACGACAGCACATTTTCACACTTGTCACATACGCTGCTGCTACTACTACTTGATGTTTATTATCTATGCAGTCATTTTACCCCTACCAACACTGTACATATTACCTCAATTACCTCGACTAACCCGTACCCCTGCACATTGACTCGTTATTGTAATGTTACTGTGTTCCTATTTTTCCTGTATTTAGCAAATTTTTCTTACCATTTTGAAACTATTGCTGATAAATGGTAAGTAAGCATTTCATTTGTCATTGTGAGCTAAAATACATTAGCCAATATGGGACTGCCTTAGACTAAATGTTGTGCTCTGAGCTCAAGTGGGCATCGTTCATTGGTGCATTCAGTGCTTTTCTTAACCTTTTTCCATTGAAATATGTAGCCTCTGTACTTAAAATGTGACGAATACGTAATTATAACCGCTATGTGTGTAACCATTTTAGCCAGAGCTCGGCCTCCACTTTCAATACAATATTTTTGAACCAGGTAGGCAAGTTGAGAACAAGTTCTCATTTACAATTGCGACCTGGTCAAGATAAAGCAAAGCAGTTCGACACGAACTACAACAGAGTTAATCATGGAGTAAAACAAACATACAGTCAATAATACAGTAGAAAAATGAGTCTATATACAATGTGAGCAAATGAAGTGAGATAAGGGAGGTAAAGGGAAAAAAGGCCATGGTGGCAAAGTAAATACAATATAGCAAGTAAAAAAATAAAAATAAACAATGGAATGGTATATTTGCAGTGAAAGAATGTGCAAAGTAGAGATAAAAATAATGGTGTGCAAAGTAGCTAAATAAATAAATAAATACAGTAGGGGGAGAGGTAGTTGTTTGGGCTAAATTCTAGATGGGCTATGTACAGGTGCAGTAATTTGTGAGCTGCCCTGACAGCTGATGCTTAAAGCTAGTGAGGGGGATAAGTGTTTCCAGTTTCAGAGATTTTTGCAGTTCGTTCCAGTCATTGGCAGCAGAGAACTGGAAGGCGAGGCGGCCAAAGTAAGAATTGGTTTTGGGGGTGACCAGAGAGATATACCTGCTGGAGCGTGTGCTACGAGTGGGTGCTGCTATGGTGACCAGCGAGGTGAGATAAGGGGGGACTTTACCTAGCAGGGTCTTGTAGATGACCTGGAGCCAGTGGGTTTGGCGACGAGTATGAAGCGAGGGCCAGCCAACGAAAATGTACAGGTCACAGTGGTGGGTAGTATATGGGGCTTTGGTGACAAAACGGATGGCACTGTGATATACTGCATCCAAGTTATTGAGTAGGGTATTGGAGGCTATTTTGTAAATGACGTCGCCGAAGTCGAGGATCGGTAGGATGGTCAGTTTTACAAGGGTATGTTTAGCAGCATTAGTGAAGGAGACTTTGTTGCGAAATAGGAAGCCAATTCTAGATTTAACTTTGGATTGGAGATGTTTGATGTGAGTCTGGAAGGCGAGTTTACTGTCTAACCAGACACCTAGGTATTTGTAGTTGTCCACATATTCTAAGACAGAACCGTCCAGAGTGGTGATGTTGGACGGGCAGGCAGGTGCAGGCAGCGATCGGTTGAAGAGCATGCATTTAGTTTTACTTGTATTTAAGAGCAATTGGAGGCCACGGAAGGAGAGTTGTATAGCATTGAAGCTAATCTGGAGGGTTGTTAACAGAGTCCAAAGAAGGGCCAGAAGTATACAGAATGGTGTCGTCTGCGTAGAGGTGGATCAGAGACTCACCAGCAGCAAGATCGACATCATTGATGTATACAGAAAAGAGAGTCGTTCCAAGAATTGAACCCTGTGGCACACCCATAGAGACTGCCAGAGGCCCAGACAACAGGCCCTCCGATTTGACACACTGAACTATATCAGAGAAGTAGTTGGTGAACCAGGCGAGGCAATCATTTGAGAAACAAAGGCTGTCGAGTCTGCCGATGAGGATGTGGTGATTGACAGAGTAGAAAGCCTTGGCCAGATCAATGAATACAGCTGCACAGTATTGTTTCTTATCGATATCGTTAAGATATCGTTTAGGACCTTGAGCGTGGCTGAGGTGCATCCATGACCAGCTCTGAAACCAGATTGCATAGCGGAGAAGGTATGGTGGAATTCGAAATGGTCGGTAATCTGTTTGTTGACTTGGCTTTCGAAGACCTTAGAAAGGCAGGGTAGGATAGATATTGAATAATAATATAGAAGAAGAAGAATAACACGTGACATCACCTAAATGCCACAGGTTTAGCAGAGCAATGAGGCCAAGAAAAGTTGCTTTTGTGTCTATGGACTGGGAGTTTGAAGCATTTAGCCTATTAGCAAATAATCAATGCTATATTTTCTATGGGCAAACTACAAGTTTCTGAATTAGGCATGTTCAGCTTAACTAAAGCTATGGGAATACATAAATGATAGTCAGAACACATCAAATATACTGAACAAAAATGTGTAAAATGTTGGTCCCATGTTTGAGCTGAAATAAAAGATCCCAGACATGTTCCATTCGCACAAAACGCTTATTTCTCTCAAATGTTGTGCACAAATTAGTTTACATCTGATCGTGAGCATTTTTCCTTTGCCAAGATAGGCCATCCATGTGACAGGTGTGGCAGATCAAGAAGATGATTAAACAGCATGGTCATTACACAGGTTCCCCTTGTGCTGGAGAAAATAGAAGGCAACTCTAAAATGTACAGTTTAATCACAACATAATGCCACAGATGCCTCAAGTTGAGGGAGCGTGCAATTGGCATGCTGACTGCAGGAATGTCCACCAGAGCTGTTGCCAGATAATTTAATATTACATCTCTACCATAAACCACTTACAACATTTAAGAAATCTAACTAAATAGACATGTGAAGAACCATCTAAAGATATATCACATAGAACCTTACAGTCCCATGGTCTCGCATTGTAGAAGTGCTGATAAACGTACAAAAATAAGAATAAGATTTACATTTCTACTTTCAAAATGATACCACAAAGATGGTTGAAGGTCCACATATAAGAAGATGTTGACTTGAATGGGAATATCTGTTGTTTTAAATTATACTCCCAATCCTCCATAGGTGAACCTTTTGAAATCATAGAAATATTTATCATAGAATAGACGACCACTTAAATTGACATTCAACGGTGGACATCTTTGTGGTAGTAATTAGAAGTTAAAATATAGGCCTCCCGAGTGGCGCAGCGGTCTAAGGCACTGCATCACTACAGCCTGGGGTTCGATCCCAGGCTTGGTCCCAGCGAGCAGGTGTTAAGAAGCACGGCTTGGCAGGTCATGTTTCAGAGGACTTTTTTTTTTTAAATGATAATACAATAGTTTGACAACACTATAAGCTTTTAAATGACAAACTCGACTGTTTATCTTGTATGGTGGGGTATGCAAAATGGGTCAACTTTGAGTACCTTTATCTCCTGAATGTTTTGGCATTCAGGTCCAACAAATCAATCACAACAAAAGTGATTGAGTTCTTGCCTAGTCAAAAAAAAAAGGTTAATTATAATTTTTTTTAATCACATTTTAATGGATCTACCCAGAAGATAACAAAAGCAATGAGACAAAAGTTATTCTCAATCCGTTTTATTTCTCAATCAGGCTCGTCTCACATGCTTCTGTTCTGACTGGGTGATCAAAATAGGCCAGAGGTCACAAACCAGAAACCACACACAAACAAGCATCATAAAAACAGTCACTTCAAAAATGTTCTCTTTTGCAATCAGCCCTTCCTTCCTGCCGACCTGGTTCAAAAAGCATCCTGATGCTTCTCCACTCAGGATGCTGTCAATGGAGAAAGAAACAAGCTTCCACCCTCTCGCTGACCCTCCCGGCTCCTGTCTCCACCTTCTTCTTCGCACTGCCTTTTCACTTGGATATTCCTAGCCACTGCTGGACTACTATGCTAATCCTTTGCTAAATCCAGCACACAAGGACACAGTCTGAGCTCTGACGTTTGAGCTACATGATATGATTCACTGTCAGCCAGAGGTCTTGCTGACTGTTCATGCCGCTGCCTAAACAATTACAAGGAGCAGACAAGCCTTTGACTCATTGTGCCTTCTTGGATGGCTCCTGCATCTTAGGCAAAAAAGTAGCCTGTGTGTTTCTAATTATAGCTTTAATCTTTCCTCCGTTTCCCCAATAAAAATATTGTAGGTGCTCAATCAACATAATTGTCAAACAATCATACTCTCGGGGGGCTGTCCAGTTATAATAAAAAATATTCCGGACATACTTCAAGGATAACTTGTCTGGTGACTGTGGTCAGTCCACATTTTTCAAAACACTTCTTTACTCATGTCACCACCACTATGAGGTTTAATGAAACATGCACGAAATGTGTTGGCACACTAGCACACGGTTAACGAGTCATCAATGACAACCGTTTTATTGTCCCTGCAACGTCAGATAGACAGATGCATCAACATGTGGCTGTGTCACTGTGCCAGCAACAGCTTGCCCACTATTTTAATTGGTGGTCTATCGATTCTCTGGGCTATTGTTGTGCGTATCCCTTGCTGCCATCAAACCACAAGGCCCATTGCCTAATGGTTTAAATGTTCTGGAAGTACAAAGCGAATACTTACAATAAATAATTGTGCACTTCCAAAGTAGCGCAATTAGGCTGATTCAGATTTTTCACTTACAAATGTATACAAAACAACAAAAAAAAACATTGATTTCAAAGTTGAACAAACCATACAACACCACACACAATGACTACTTTTAACAATTTACACTGAAAACTATGAAAACACATTTACTGGAAGACCTGTGCAGATTCAAAGCTTGATAACAGAATTGCAGTAAAATCTCACTCCCATTTTTTTGTGACCATAAAAAATACCTGCTCTGAATTAAGATTCAAAATGTTGGCAGAAAGAATGGGGCGTAAGGCTATGACATCTTGAGTTTGAAAACATATATTTTGGTTATTGAACTACAGTAAGTGAAGTGTATTTACATCTGGTAACAAAATTGTGGCAACTGAATTTCATCATGGTTCCTTGACCTGTACTAGAAAGAAATGCATAATTGTGGATATAAATGTAATTCCCTTCATGGTGATGTATCCTAAATAGGTATGCAAAAAGGTAGACGTGCAATATCCTCCTTTGCATAGTTGGGTGTTATTCTACACACTAGCTATTATTTTAATGAGCTCCGCCGCCAAACAAGACCAAATATGGTTGGTCCGGATCGGACCAAATCTGAACCAATCATATGTTTCACAAGTTTGGACATCAAATTATAGCTCCGTAGAGTAAAATCTTGTTATAATCTTGTGTATATTTTGTATTTTCATGAGGACCACAATGGAAATACTTGTAACTTTGTGTCATCCTCATTGATTTTAATGGCATTGTACTGTATCCACGTTTGGTTGTATTGTGTTTTAAAATATTGTCTAATAAATCAAATAACTGTATTTGTATTTTTAAAGTGCAATACAGCACACAACAGTGGAGTAGAGTTCAATACAGGTATGTCACAATACCAGAATGCCACAAAATCAGAATTTTGACTTCGATACCAGGTTTAGTATCATGATACTCGATAACATCGCAATACTCATTACCAAAACGATACCGGAACAGAAAAAGAAAGGCACTTGGATCCAGACAAACTCAGCTACTGCTTTGTTCAATTGTTGGGCATGTTTTAAGTTCAATAGCATTACATTTGAAATGCTTAGTGCCAAAATGTTTCAGAGACAGCCAACAGTGAAAAAAATTACCAATCTAACTACATAACGTAATGGTAATCATTTCTTTGAATGGTAAATCTCTAATGATAAACTGGGTGAATCAAGATGTAGCCTAGGTCTATTCACAATACAGGTGAATGCATATTCAATAGGACTGTGGGCGTGCATTGACTGATTGATTGAGCTTGTTTTGGATGCTTTCATGGGGTTACAGATGACAATCAATCTTTCTCCCTTCCATTTGGGACTTTTATTGTACTGATCAACATTTGCATAGAAGTAGCTTCTTTCATAAAAGTGCGCACTCTCTCTAACCAGTAATGACGTCCTTCACGAGGCAAGACGGGTGCGGCTCGTCGGAGACCTATTCACACACACACAGTGTTCGCTGAGGCAATAGATAATCTCTGGCTGATGGAGAGACGTGACAGAGAGACCGATTAAGTGAATGAATAATGTTTTTGGGTACCAAACAATTTTGTTCTAGTATAGAAAAAGCATTGACGTTTCGGTATACCGTGCAACAATAGTATAGTCAAGTAGAGTATAGTTCAGTACAGTAGATTTCAGTACAATACAGTAGAGTATCGTTCAGTACATTATAGTTTCCTCAACTGTGCTCTCTGCGCCAATGACGTGGGACGTCGATTAAGGCAGCCCCCCGCACCTCTCTAAATCAGAGAGGTTGGGTTAAATGCGTTCAACATTTTGGTTGAATGCATTCAGTTGTGACTAGCTATTCCCTTTCGCCATCCTCTAATGTTTACTGTACTGAACTCTGCTCCTCTACTGTACTTTTCTGCACTGAACTCTACTTTTCTTTAGTGTGCGCTACTGTACTGTGCTGTCCAAATTTGTCAAACAGAGACATCACTTTTTGGGACAAATGAAGGCTGGTCCAGATCGGACCAAAAAAGGACATCTGTGGATGTCGAAATCAAGGCCAGGGCGGACTGACCAAATGTCAACTACTTTTCAACATCCATGCACGTCCAGTGTCGTTTGGTGCTCAGTGGGTGAGGACGCTGGTTACAGTATATGGAAAGAGTGGTCCCATAGGTAGGTGTAAGTAAGAAACAGGAGAGCCAGAGAGCCAGGAGAGGGAGAGAGCAAGGTTGTCAAGACTTGACCACCAGATGACAGAAAGAAAACAGTTATCAGCTGAACATAACAGTATGCCAGTGGACGGGAGGACAGTAGCAGGTGACCCAACTGTGGTTTGTGACTACTATGATTTCCCATGACTGTACACAATTCAACTGCAGAATTTTTTTTAAAACTTTTTTTTATTTTTTTAATGGAATTTCTGTTAGTGATTTTAGTTTTAATCACTTAATAAATTCAGAAACAAATTGATATCAGTAAAACACGAACTAATTGATAGATCAACCTTTACTTGTACTTCTGTGAACTTTTGGGGTATGCAAAATAGGTCACCTTTGAGGACCTTTACAGCTTGAATGTTTTGGCATCAAAAACATCACCTTCTGAGCACTTCTACAATGGAATATGTATGGAAGGTTTCATTCAAATCAAAAGGGGTGCAGTCAAAAAGTGATTGAATTTAAATGGACAGAGCCGGAAGACTGAGGCAACCACCTGTGCTAATTAGCTATCTAATTTGCCAAGGAACATCTGTGTGTAAAGGAAGGAAGGAAAAGTGTTGTAACTGAAAAATACTGTCAGCTACAACTGTGTTAAACCTGGTTAAAACAGTAAGTGTATATTTTGCATGTGTGAAGTGTCTTTGATATTAAAGTAAATGGTTTTATGTTTGTAGAACCATGTCGCAATTAAGAATCGATTCATGTTTAGACGGAGTAACGTTAATTGACTTTTGGCTCCCTGAGCCAGCCTCCCTCCAACATAACATACATTGTAAGGACCTTGGATGTTAAGGTGTAACGGTAAGCTTGGCTACACTCCTTAACAGTACATTCTTAGGCTACAGCTCGCTCTCGCAAACTCTAGGCGGCATTCTGCCTTTTCCCTACAGTTTCCAGCCATTTGCTTCGCCCACAACTGGCTCATGTGAACGATTAGAAACATGAATAGTCATCACTTGCAATATGGCTTTAGGAACATATGGTGCCATCTTTCATCAGCGAGAAAGAATCCTTCGAATGAAAGATCCACCGAAACTACACTTCCTGAGTTACGCTTACACACAGGTGTTCGGAGCATGCTAGATAGCCAATTAGTGCAGGTGGTTGCCGCTTGTCTTCCGTCTGTCTTCCGTAAACAAGCGCTGTAACATGGAGATATGGCCGTGTGAGAACACTAACCCTATAAAAAAGGTGTCTCAATTTAACCTTTTTTGCTAATATGAAAGATATGATCCTTATGCTTCCAAAACCATACCACAAGCGATGTGTGTTAAAGTTCTGACTGAGCTTCGGGGTTGTTTCTTAACAAAACTCCCCTGTACAGAAGACGCTTTTGTCCAATGACTTGTGTGTAAAGTAATGGGAACTAAAGAGCCATGATCAAGGGCTAGGCTACAGTCTGCTATGCATTATCTCAAACAAGGCAATACAGGCCAATACCTGATATAGACTACAATAGGCTACAGATTAGGAATCCTGAATGTTCAAATCAGTTCTAGGAGAGGCCTAAAGTGTACATCTGAGAGTTGATCATAGTCTATTAAATCAACACACACACACTATTGTATAAATGTCCATGCAAGCTCAATGTGCCTGACACACATTTAAGGGTTGTTTAGACTTGGTTTACGCCTACAGCATTCGTGTAGGCTTATGTTTTTTCTTTATATCTTAAAGAAAAGAATACATCTAGCCAATTGCTAAGTTATTTGACTGTTTGCGAAACAATGTAGCCTATGAATGTTTACATAACCGTTTTGAAAACAGGAAACATTTGCTGGAATGTGCCAGGTCTGAATATGTTCGTGACATAAGTGGCTGGGTTACTATCAAGTCCTGTTGCGTTTAAGTACCTCGAGATTATCTCCCTTGATAGAGCTTTAGCGGGATGTAGACAGGGATACGTAACACTGTAGCAGAATGGCAACACACAGAAATAATGTAACAATGTAGTGAAGGTGTGGCTGGGGGGAACGATAGAACACTGTCATAGTAACCGAGTGGTTTCACAACATGTCGACATTAGTATTTTAAGGTATATCAAATAATTATACTGACCTGTTGCGTTCTTTCTGCCGGATTCATCATCACAGCTTGACGAAAGCTGTTATCGACATAAGACGCCATTGTTTTGAAGACCCGAATTTCAAATAATTAAATTGCTTAGAATGTTGACAATGTGCAAATATTCGCGGACTGGATATTCACAGACCAAGCCACAGTCAGTCTGTTATCCACTAATAAGATAACTCCAGTGGTCGAAAGATCGGAAATGTATCAGTCCCAGGCCACAATGGCCAGGCCACAATGTGAGCCTAGGGGTTTCTTCTGTCCCCAAACCGATATCAAAAGGCTGCCACCGATCCCAACAAAAAAAACTTGCTATTAAGGTGCGGCTCGAAGAATCCTGAATCCAAGTCCCAGTAGACGTGTCGCTATACAGTTGTATTATGGAAGAACTGTTCCTTTATCTAAGCCGACGCTAAAAGCAAATATATGTATCTTCAGCATTCTTGATTTTGCCACAATTCAATGTATCCGCCTTCAAATAAAATAGCAAACTACTCATCTATCCTGACAATAACCGGTTGTCCATTTTTTTTAATAATAAATGTATAGGCTACATGTACAAAGGCAACCTTTAAAAAATCATTATGATGGGTTTAAAAGTGACGATGGGTCCGCCGCCACAGCTTTTTGCTGTATGCCACCATGGTGACTGACACAAGGGGAGGCTCATGGGCGAGTCCATTTACAAAAATGGAGCCGGAGGACAATGTATTGTGGCCTACAAAGCTATCTTTTGTCGCCATCCAATGACAGAAACTGGAATAGCACATACAGATCGGCTATTCAAAGAGCAAATAGTCTACTCAAATGCACATTTTGGAATAATGAATCGTTACAATTAATTGTTTGGGGGGGCCTATTTATTGAAGCTCTATTTGAATGGAATTTAATTATTCTTTGATCTATGGAGGAAAATGTCAAGTGTAGAAATAGGAAATGGGAAAAACTTATGTTCGATTCCATTTAATTATATTAGATTTATTTCTGCTATATTCTAACCAGATGTTATATTTGACATTCTCCAGTGCTGTTCAAGGTTTCCAGAAAAATTGGTGGACCATGGTACAATTACATTTTGTAAAATTGGACACTGAATTGGAGGTAATTATGACACAACCGAGTCGCTAATGTCGCGTTCAAATACTACTCGGAACTAGGAAACTCGGAAATGTCCAACTTGCTGGTTCATTAAATACGGCAGATGGAGTTAGCAAGTCGGACATTTCCGAGTTCCCTAGTTCCGAATAATACTAGAACGCGGCACTAATGCATTCAAACACTGACACCGTGACAAGCATTAGTCGCATGGCAACAGCCCACTGACCCCATGACCAGCACCCTCACATTATCGCCCTCGGGCGTGCTGCTGTAACCGTGTACTCGGCTGCTGGTGTCTAGTCCAAAAATAACAGTTCCAATGGAGAGTAGCACAGTGGTACAAGTAAGGCTCCCCCAAGCCTATGGTCAAAGGATGCTTTTTACAGGTATGTGTCACATAATTATTGGGTTTGATGTAGAATGTTTCAAGGGTAGAAATAGGTTACACAACAATCACCTCTTATTACATGGGCTATTGTGTGTAGCCTACAGTATGTTCCATTTTATTCATGATGTATATAATTAGGCCTATTTTGGAAGTTATACATTAGGAGTTTGTCATTATAAATATATATATTTTTTTAATGACATGTAGATAGGTCAGGACAAGAAACCGTGGGGGTGAGTGGATGAGAGATACTTGACACAGCCTCTTCATTGGCAATGCACTTTCTGTAAAATGGAACCACCCTACTCCTAAGTGTGCTACTTTAGACTGGGGGGAACTCTAAACAGGATACTTTGGACATACCAACTCTGACGTCACCCCATGGAAGTTCTCAATTAAAATGGTTAAGGTTAGGGTAATAGTTAGGTAAGAGTTAGGGTATGGACGTCCCAAGATTTCTGGATAGCATAAACCTTTAGAGTAGGGCTCTGTGTAGCTCACTATTTTCTGAATGGTTCTCACATTTCATTATATTGATTCTAATAAGGTCCAGATGGAATTGGAGACTACAAGGCAAGATTGATCGACTTTCCCCGCTACATTGGCGTTGGCCCTTTGACACCTGAGGGTACAAGCGATTTGAATTACCTGTGCCGGCCTGCTCCCTGCGCCCCACCCCCCATGCCCAAACAGTGTTGCATTGGAGGGGTGGGATGGGGCATGGAATATCACCAGCTGTTGAACAGTAGGACGCTGCTCAGCAATATGCAAATTAAGGTGGGGCCCAAATGAAGCCTGTGAGCTGGATGTTAATTTGATTATTAATAAAGGAGGGAGTTAGGCAACCTTGATGAACATTTAGTAGATTAGCTACATCATATATTTTATTTCATAAGCCCTCAAAGTTCCATAATGGGCTGGAAATGTCAGCCATCTTGGTCAGGCAGAAATCCAAAACCAGTCTGAATTGGAACGAATGGAATTAGAGGCATAGGTGATGCATTTCCTGCTTTTACTTATGCAGGACATATAAAGTAAGGCATGTGATGTATCAGAAATTGTTTAATGGAATTATAGTCAACCTAAAATATTTTCATATAATTATAAATACAGTTTATGGGTTTTATACCAATTCTGTATAAATATCCTCTAAAATATATGTAAACAGTCCGCAAATGAGTGCTATTATATGATACAATATCAGTACTTGTTGGATTTACAACTTGTCTAAATCCGATCATCAACTGCTTTGAGCCACTGTATGGCTGTGGATTGACTCTAGTGTTTCAATGGAATGTTGGCATATTGACAGTTCGTTTGAAAAATTAATGAGATCATTCCCCTAAAACTGGCTGGCTAGTTAGCTAACACAAAACAGTGCAGATACATTCTTCACTATCTTATCACAGCACTGGCAAACCATGGTTGACCAACTCCCTGACCAACATGGCTGACTTTTGTACCGTCATAAAAAGGTTCAAACCCTTTCTAGTATTCTAATTAATAATTATATGGCTATTATACTCACCTGTCACAATGGCCAGAATGATGTCCTAAGAAAATACTGTAGTCATGAAGTCATAATGCTCACCAAGTGTTTGACTTGGCCAGGAGCTCACCGGAGCTGTGTACCGGCACCTCACATTTTCTACTGCGTGAGCTCCTGTTCCTCTTATAGAATATTAGCTCAAAAGTATTGTGGAGCTCCTGCATCTATAAATGTAAACAGTACTGGCACCCAAAATGAGAGCCGGCATCTATTTTGTCCAAGTCGAGCACTGCTCACCTGTCGCAATGCTCAAAACTGTAAATCATGATTCTCAACAAATGTCACAATGGACACAGTGCTCAGAATGTTGTCAGAAGACAACAATACTCAAATCACGATTCTCAAAGTTGTCAGATTCATGACCCTATTCATTCTGATGCTGGCATTACATCGGTATTAAGACAAGCCACTTTTTAATTGAGACAATTTATTCTCTTCATTCAAATGTTATAACATACAACTTTCAAAGTTACTCAGACCATATTGTTCCTACAGAGAGCTGAATTCCGCTCAGCCCTTGAGGACAGAGTCACCCACAGATATCAAAACCCATGGTAGGCCCCACATGTGGTAACCCACACTTTATGTAATATATTTTATTTTTCAGCCAGTCAGAATCACTTTACCTGCACGCTGCGCACATTTCCAATGTGAAAGTGATAGCATCGCAGCAGGCTTGTGGAGTGTCGAGTGAATGTAGGTGCATCCTTCTTCATCCATTATTCACCATTTCCACTTTTGCAGGCAAGCACCGCCCCACTTTCTAGATAAGCAATCTGTTGGAGCCCGCAGCAAACTCGCATGGACACACAAGTACGACTGTTATATCCAAGATAACAACAAACAGTTCCTTCTCAACAGGGTGAGTCATTAACTACAGGAATGTGACATTTCCTCCCTTCAAACACCAGTATGAAGGACACATTGCATGACTGGGAGATATATTTGACCCACTAAACCCAATTGTAAGGGAGAGGATGAGGGGCCCCTCTTTTCACACGAACCATCCTATTTCTGCATAGGCCTTGTCCTCAGGGAGTATATCACCTATTGCATTATGCAACTATATACACAGCATTTGAGGAATTCGATACAAATGCATTCGAAGTTAAAGGGCCCTATGTGATACAGTGCCATGCAAAGTTTTTCACAGCCCTTGGAGTTCTTCACATTTTATTTTGTTACAAAGTGGGATTAACATGTATTTAAATTGTCAACAATCGACTCAAAATACTCTAATGTCAAAGTGGATGAAAAATTCAAACATCTTTTAAAGATGAATGAAAATGTGATAGCGTAATTGGGTAATTATTCAGCCCCTTTGTTCAGGCAAGCCTAAATTAGCTCAGGGGTCATCACATAATAGGTTACATGGACCCAATGTGTAAAATAATAGGGGTTGACATGATTTTTTTTGATTGGCTTAACCTTTCCTTTGTCCCCCATACATACAACATCTGTAAGGTCCCTCGGTCAAGTATTACATTTCAAGCACAGATTCAACTACCAAGACCAGGGAGCTTTTGGAAAGCCTCATCAAGAAAGGCAGTGATTGATAGATGGGTAACAATAACAAATCAGACATTGAATCTCTCTTTAAGCATGGTCAAGTTAATAATTAGGCTGTGGATTATGTATTACACCACCCAGACACATAGTTTCAGTCCTTAACTGAGCTGCAGGACAGGAATGAAACTGCTCAGGGATGTTACCATGACGCCATTGGTGATTTTTAGAACAGATATAGGGTGGGTGTGATGAGAGAACTGTGGATGGATCAACAACATTGTAGTGACTCGACAATAATGACTTAAATGAAAGAGAAAATAATACAAAATACATGCATCTTGTGTACAACAAGGCACTAAAGTAATACTGCAAAAAAAAAATGGCAAAGGAATATACCTTTTGGCCTAAATGCAAAGCCTTATGTTTGGGGCAAATCCAACACATCACTGAGTAACTGCCTCCTCATTTTCAAGCATGGTGGTGGCTGTGTCATTATATGGGTATGCTTGACATCGGCAAATACTGGGGAGTTTTTCAGAATACAAATAAGTGGGATGGAGCGATGTACAGGCAAAATCCTAGAGGAAAACCTGCTTCAGTCTGTTTTACACCAGACACAGGGAGATAAATGATCCTTTCAGCAGGACGATAACCTACAACACATGGCCAAATCTACACTGGAGTTGCTTACCAAGAAGACAGTGAATGTTCCTGACTGGCCAAGTTACAGTTTTGACTTAAATCTGCTTGAAAATCTATGGCAAGACTTGAAAGTTGCTGTGCAGCCGTGATCCCCAACATCTTGACAGAGCTTGAAGAATTATGAAAATAATAATGGGCTAATATTGCACAATTCAGATGTGTAAAGCTCTAAAAGACCCAAGAAGACTCACAGCTGTAATCGCTGCCAAAGGTGTTTCTAAAATGTATTGACACAAGGGGCTGAATACTTATGCAACAACAGCATTTCAGTTATTTAATTTATATATTTGAAAAAATTGATTCTCTTCCACTCACATAAGAGTATTTTATGTAGATTGACAAAACTTTTTAAAATATTTTTTATTCATTTTAATCCCACATTGTAACAATAAAATGTGAGGAAATCCAAGGGGTATGAATACTTTTGCAAGACACTGTATATGAAAGGACATAACTTTGGTCGGTGAATGAACCCATTCAAAGCACACATCATGCTTGACCATTTCTGTATGTGGTGTTTTTAGTGAACAGTATTCAATAGGATTATGATATTTTTGCCTGGCGTACCTATAACTCACAAATGCTTCTTTGTGTTTTTCCCTTTCTAAAGAGATTAACTCATTCAGAGAAACGCTGAAGGTGCTTCACAAATTAGTTCCTTGAAATAGTTTGGGTGAAGAACGGATGATGATGATACAATCAGCTGTGTTGTCCTGAAGACCTGACCAATTGTCTGAATAAATATCACCTTTTCACCTACTGTAGTGTATACAAAAGTGAATCAAACCATTTTACTCTGTCAGTACTCAATTACAACTCTCATTTGTAATTTGCATGATCTATTTCACTGAAATGGTTTAGGAGCACTGCAAGTAGGCTACTATACCACACCCTTACACTGGTGTATTTTGCAGTTAGTTATGCAGCAACATTTACAGTAAATTAGGAATCCTTTAAATTCTCAAACAAGGATTTGATGAGATGAAAATATCTCCAAGTTTTGTCTGAAAGGTGAAAGTAAAGCTAAGTATAAACAATACACATTTTTTTGTTAAGTCCATTGGCTTTACTTTAAAATCTAAAGTTTTGCCACTTATCTAAAAGTACTCATATGTTTTCTGCTCTGCTAGCTCTACATGGGGAACTGAGAATGAAAATGTCAATTCACCAAGGATGCCTCGGACACCAGTATTGCATTCCACAGGTCCAGGACCCAGGTCTTTCCTGTCTTGTGTCATAGATTCAAACTTTCGATAACAAGTGTGTGTGAAGATAATCCATCCCCTGAGCAAAAGCAATTACATTTGCCAAAGTCAAGCTCCGGTAACTGCTGCTGACTCAGATTGGGAGAGGAGTTTTTACTGCACCAGAGATTTCCAATTGTCATGTAATGAGGCACAGCAACATATTCTTGTTAGCTCAACTTCAATTTGGTGTTAATCTTGCCTCCCTTTAATATCTGACCCTATCTAAGACCTCTTGTGGCAATACAGAAATTACTTTTTTTTTAAATCTATTTTTCTACAGTGATTTTTCTATCAATACATGGCCAACTTACTATCTTCCTCTTCGGCACATCCAGAAGAGGACTGGCCATCCCCCATAGCCTGGTTCCTCTAGGTTTCTTCCTAGGTTCTGGCCTTTCTAGGGAGTTTTTCCTAGCCACCGTGCTTCTACACCTGCATTGCTTGTTGTTTGGGGTTTTAGGCTGGGTTTCTGTACAGCCCTTTGTGACATCAGCTGATTCAAGAAGGGCTTTCTAAATAAATTTGATTGATTATTCACATGCACACTTTTGGGACATATCTACTATCATATAGGTTATAGCAGTTGTTGATTGGAATGGGATTAGTCAAAAGGGTCCACTCTTTTAGGATTGGGGACAGAACACGGGATAGAAAATATATTTTTTGAAAAATCTACTAATTTTGGGTGCAGTAGACAGCAGTGTTCCATGTTTTAAAACGTTTCAAAGCGTCTAAATAGAATCCATTAAATATCGCGAGATTTAACGTGTATATAATAATTAAATATCGCGATATCCAGAACTTGAATATCCTTAGCATCACGGCAGCAACATTATCATGCCGGTAGCAGCATTAAGACTTCCGTTTTTTGGATTTTGCCATCAAAATAAAAGTCCGCTGTAAAAACGCTTAATTGCAGCATGATTTTTTTTTTTGCATTATGTTTAATTATAGCTACACGGAGGAAACTAAACGAAAGATAATGACTTACAATATTATTTCTTATTTATATAAGGTAGAGCAAATCAATTTGCATGGGGCCCCTGGACAATATACGGTACACACGGGGGTGGTATGTAAAGGATTTTAAAAAACGATAACTGTAATCCGTTACATTACCAGCAAAAATATTGTAATCAGATTAGATGCTTTTGAAAAACTAGATGATTACTTCGAAGATTACTTTTAAATTCAGAAAGGATGCTTGCGATAAAAAAAATCTTTGACACTTCTGTTTTCTCAATGACATTCAAATCAGGGTTTTAAAAAGCGCAACTTTAAGTGTGTTCGATGTGAGTGAGTCTGACCACAAGTCAGAGACCACTATGATGAATCACCAAATGTGTTCGATGGATCTCGGGAAAATAGCAGGAATAGGTTTTGTAGGCTACAGTCCAAGCTATGTCTTCGAATGGTGCGACTGCTGTCGGCATCCATAGATGATCTAATTTCAATAAACGCTTGGAGGTAAGGATAACAGCAGTTTAGTTTCCTGCGATCCCGATATCACTTATTGATATCTACATAGCGCATTGTTGTGAATCCCACTGCTGTTCTCTCATTTAACTATTTGCGCCTTACAGATTGTGGTTGTTGTGGATGGCTGTTCACAAATCTAAGTGCATTTGAACCCAATAATGGTTCAATTCAAGAAGTTTAAACTGCCTATCAATCATCGTTTTTGAAACCAATGAAAGATGTGCTATTGCAACAGCTGCATAGTTCGGATCCCAGCCTATGGAATAAAAGTTGGTATTTTATTGCTCAATCTAATTCATGCTGATAAAAATACAAATAAATCCATAGGCCTAATGGACACATGCTCAAACTTGCACACTTTTGATAGACTTAAAAAGGGTCCGTCTGTAGCTGCTATATATATATATTAATGTAAAGATATAACTTAATCATATTAAGCTGGCATTTAGAAGTAGCTCATTTTCGATTTGTACCAAATTGTTTGACTACAGAGGTAGCAAAACTGTACTTCAAATCTATGATACTCCCCCACTTAAACATACTGCTTGGCTAGTTGGGCCCAAGCTTGCTGTACAACATTAAGACCTATTCAGTCTGTCTACAAACAGGCTCTCAAAGTGCTTGATAGGAAGCCCAATAGCCATCATCACTGTTACATCCTCAGAAAGCATGAGCTCCTGAGTTGGGAAAATCTTGTGCAATACACCGACGCATGTCTTGTATTCAAGATCCTAAATGGCCTGGCTCCCCCTCCATTCACTATTTTTGTGAAACAGAAACCCCAAACATATGGCAGCAGATCCACAAGGTCTGCCATGAGAGGTGACTGTATAGTTCCCTTAAGGAAAAACACCTTTAGTAAATCCGTTTTCTCTGTGAGAGCTTCCCATGTCTGGAATACACTGCCATCAGACACACATAACTGCACCACATATCACACTTTCACAAAATGCTTGAAGACATGGCTAAAGGTCATTCAGATTTGTGAATATAATCCCTAGCTGTGTGTTGCCGCTTTCCATGTTGTCTGTAGCTTGTGAGGTGTGGAAACACTTTGTTGCTTTTATGAATTTTGTCTTGCTGCTTTTTGTTCTATGTTGCTATGTCTGTATGCTACGTCTTGCTTGTCCTATGTTGCTCTGTCTTGCTTGTCCTATGTTGCTATTGTCTATATTGTAATTGTTTTTAATAACCTGCCCAGGGACTGCGGTTGAAAATTAGCCGGCTGGCTAAAACCGGCACTTTTACTGAAACGTTGATTAATGTGCACTGTCCCTGTAACAAATAAACTCAATATAGCAACGTACAGGCAAACGATCAATTGTGTGTCCATAAAACCAGTGTCCAGTTTACTTTTACCTGGTGTGCACAAGGCAATAATGTCACACAATCAGAAAAACCCCAACCCACATCCCTGCTACTTTCAGTCCAAAATCCCAAATCCAATATCCAAACCTTTTGATTAATTGCGACCAGGATGGGTTGAAGAAAAGTGCTGTTAACTTGTGATAACCCTTGATAGGCTATAGGCATAATTGTGGTGATACTAACCTATATGATCTTACTATGATACTGCCTCAAAAAAAAGAGATCTTTGCCTAGCCAAATCGCTTGACCCGATGCACGTTTTGCTATGTAAGGGCTTATGTAAATGTATAAAGCCTGCAGCCTGCTCATCATCAGTAGGATAATGTATGTCATTTACAGGTATGCCAGTCAGTTAACACCCCATCTACTGATCACATACAGCAGTTGCCATTGTTTCTCTGAAGCAGTTCGTACTCACCTAATCACATGCTAATAGTCTGAATTTTTCCCCTACATTATAGGGCAAGCTATGGAATGCAAGTCTGGTATGGAATGGTGTTTTATTTCACACTGGAAGCAAAACAAAGAGAAAGCTAGAATAGTTAATATATGGTTTTGACATTTAGATATAGCCCTGAAGTAGTCAGTCAGAGTTAGTTAAAGTGACAGTACAGCAGTGCATAAGTACGATTTAGACTCGACGAGAGTTCACCGTCCTCATAGCGTCAGAGTAGGTGCTATTAACGAGCCTTGCTGTTCTGGCCTTGATGAACCTCATCAGTTTACTTGAAGGGAAAGGCTTGAAGAAGGGATTGGCTGTTTTGTATTCGAGTGACTCTAGTAGACTGGACCCTGGTATTCTGGACACACAACGGATCGTTTTGCCTCTACAGTGCAACATGTTTACCGTATAGTGTCCAATGGCTCCATTCGTTTTGACATTATTTGTCAGGCCAAGATGCATCTTTTTGGCACAGGTCAAGGCTTGCCTTGGACTGATTTAAATGTATAAAAGGTACAGCTGGCTCATCATCATTAAGTTCATCTAGGTCATTATCAGTCCATTTTTTACATTGTGTCTTTTTTAAAGTAACTAATCACCTATAGGCCTACAGTGTATTGCATTGCAGTGAATGGAGTGGGTGGAGTAGAAAGTGGTGCTGGGCATTTAGACCGCAGTCCACCATGGAATAACACCATAAATTCTACAGACCCTAGTGAGTAATCCAAACCCCAATTTAACTTCGGCACCTATAGTCATTTTCGCTCTATAAACCCATATGTATATGTAATTTATATGCCTATAGTGTATTGCATTGGGACCAATAGAGTTGGTGGAGTACAAAGTGTTGTTGGTCATATAGACCTCAGTCAAAAGAGAGAAATGTATTTTTAAACTATACAAGCTTCAGTGGTTACCTGTCATTCAGGGCCTCTCTGCCCCACCTGTTTAGCAAAAAAAAAAAAACGTATTCATGTGTCATATATCAGTTTGCAAACTATGTAAATAAAACAGAACAATTGAGTTAATAAAGCTGCATACAAACATGGTCTCCCCTTGGGCACTGCCATAGAGTTACATTATAAGTGCCCATCCAAGAAGTCTCAAGGTCATTGGCCACAGATAATATGACATCAAATCAAGTTATATCTACCGTAGCTTTGATTGGACTGATCATGTCAACATACTTTCAAAACCTTAGATAGCAAGGTAGACAAGCATTCATAATCATGACTCAGCAATCAGCAATCTACTGGCAAATCCTTTTTAATCCTTGTCATATGAAAATTAATTATGGATAAAACCTATCAGTGCTGATCGGCCATAAACATTACACAACAAGTTGGAAATCGCAAATTCAGCAATGAGGGGTTTGGAAGGAATCAGTGGCTAACTGCAAGCATTGCATAGCAATCACTAGCCTGCTATTCAGTGGAGTGGGTCTGGGTTTAAGGGTCTCTTTCCCAAGCTTAAAATAATAAACATTCATGCTGTCAATCCAGCATGACCTCTGCCGTGTTCAAAATAACTGGAAACTCAGAAATCTCAGACTTTAGTTAGTTCAAGACAGCTCGGAACTCTGAAAAGATTTTGCTCAAACTGGGAAAATACGTTTTGAATCATCATCAAACTCGGAATTCCAAGTCGAGAACGCTGGTCTCTTTCTAGAGCTCCAACCTGAAGATCACTGACGTCATAAGTTCCCAGTTGTCATGAAAGCAACATAAATCCAGAGAATACAACACTTTGATGACAACATTTGCCCACAAGGACCGGCGCGCCAACTTCCTGTTTTTGTGACCACAGCACAACAAGGTGAGTCCAAAAATGTATTGTATGCTGCTGCATTAATTATATAATATGCCAGGGAGATATGTATCCTGTAGCTAAGAAACTAATAAGTGCACAGTGCATTTGGAAAGTATTTAGACCCCTTGACTTTTTCCACATTTTGTTACGTTACAGCCTTAATCTAAAATGGATAAAACTTGTTTTTCCCTCATCAAATCTACATATAATAAACCATAATGACAAAGCAAAAAGTTTTTTAATTGTATTTTTTTAAATGTCTAAAAAAATCAAACTGAAATATCACATTTACATATTTACGTATTCAGAGCATTTACTCAATGCTTTGTTGAAGCACCTTTGGCAGCGATTACAGCATTGAGTCTTCTTGAGTATAACACTACAAGATCGGGTCCAAGTCTGGCCTCTGGCTGGGCCACTCAAGGACATTCAGAGACTTGTCCCGAAGCCTCTCCTGGTAGTCTTGGCTGTGTGCTTAGGGTCGTTGGAAGGTGAACCTTCACCCCAGTTTGAGGTCCTGAGCGCTCTGGAGCAGGTTTTCATCAAGAATCTCTCTGTACTTTGCTCCATTCATCGTTCCCTCGATCCTGACTAGTCTCACCTGCCGCTAAACAACATCCCCACATCATGCTTCACCGTAGGGATGGTGCCAGGTTTCCTCCAGATGTGACGCTTGGCATTCAGACCAAAGAGTTCAAACTTGGATTCATCAGACCAGAGACTCTTGTTTCTCATGGTTGGAGAGTCATTCAGGTGCCTTTAGGCAAAATCCAAGTGTGCTGTCATGTGCCTTTTACTGAGGAGTGGTTACCGTCTGACCACTCTACCAGAAAAGCCTGATTGGTGAAGTGCTGCAGCGATTGTTGTCCTTCTGGAAGGTTCTCCCATCTCCACAGAGGAAATCTGGACTCTCTGTTACCGACCATCAGGTTCTTATCACCTCCCTGACCAAGGCCCTTCACCCCGATTGCCGAGTTTGGTCGGGCGGCCAGCTTTACGAAGGCTCTTGGTGGTTCTAAACTTATTCCATTTAAGCATGATAGAGGTAACTGTGTTTCTGGGGACCTTCAATGCTGCAGAAATGTTTTGGTACCCTGCCCCAGATAATATTTTTGCTCTGACATGCACTGTCAACTGTGGGATCTTGTATAGATAGGTGTGTGCCTTTCCAAATCGTGTCCAATCCATTTAATTTGCCACAGGTGTAATCCAATCAAGTTGTAGAAACACCAAGGATGATCAATGGAAACAGGATGTACTTGAGCTCAATTGAGTCTCATAGCAACGGGTCTGAGTACTTATGTAAATAAGGTATTTCTGTTTAGTATTTTTTTATACATTTGCTAAAATTCTAAAAACCTGTTTTCGATTTGTCATTATGGGGTATTGTGTGTAAATTGATGAGGAAAAATGTAATTGAATCCATTTTAGAATAAGGTTGTAATGTAACAAAATGTGGGGAAAGTCAAGGAGTCTGAATACCTTCTGAATGCACTGTATGTTGTGTAGTAAGTTGTTAGTAGCCCATGTGCCTCACACTAATAATTTGGTCCCTTTTCCGCTCATATAACCCCTTTATTTATCATATGGTTCGACTTGGTGTATAGGGAAAATACTGTAAGAACAGCCCATGTTCTGAATTCTGTGTGCTGAACAAATAGTCGATCCAGCTTGCTCATTAATGTCTTAATCAAAATTACGGATTGCCTCTCCTCTGCTCGCCGTCCCCTTATGCCATAGTTTGTACATCTCAATTGTCAGTAGAAACCAATTTTTTAAAGCAAGTCTGCCATATCAGTTGTTTTTTTAAAGGCAGTAAATTAGGCTGAATGAACTATTTTGCTGGCAGACAAGATTTTGCTGGTGTAAGCAGTGGTAAGTATTCACTCCATGGTGCTGAAAAGAAAGCTCTGCTGTTGGGACAGCTTTATGTAGGCCCCTGTTGGGCACCATTTGTAACTGTTATAGTGCAATGAATGTATTGTTTTGTGTTGTGGCTTTGCCCCACCAAGATGTACATGCTAAAATCATCACTGGCAAGCTTACTGAGACGAGAGCCCGAACATTTATATTCAGCACAGGAGATGCAGAGAAAATTCTACTCCCTTGGGACTTAACCACCACCATAGTCCCAGAGAAGGAAACACTGGGAGAGTATGAAATAAAATAACAAAAAAACTAAAAGAGAGAGTAATTAGCTTAGAGCTCCACGCCAAAACGCTCAGCAAATACTACAACAGTAGAATCCCACGAGGCTAAGGTATTCAAAAAGAGCCTTTGAAGACACTGGTGCAAGATATTTTATATATATTACTGTTCATCGGATCAAATACTACACATCATTGACCATTCCACTAGAGAGTGTTCTACTATAAAACAAGCTACAAATGAATGCAAAATTGACATTGATCAGATATACAGTACCAGTCAAAAGTTGACACCTACTCATTCAAGGGTTTTTCTTTATTTCTACTGTTTTCTACATTGTAGAATAATAGTGACGACATCAATGCTATGAAGAAACAAATGGAATCATTTAGTAACCAAAAAAAGTGTTGAACAAATCAAAACATATTTAAGATTCTTCAAAGTAGCCACCCTTTGCCTTGATGACAGCTTTGCACACTCTTGGCATAAGATAAAATGCTTGATGACATAACGAATGATAACTTGATTAATATACAGAGATCAGATAAGAGAGGTGGGATTGTGATTTCTAATACCAACTTGTTTATTGGAAAAAATAATAGAAAATGTTACAAGAAATTGATTTTCGATCCTACCTCCAACTATAAAATTGAAGTGAATAAAGCCCTCGATAAAGGACTACAAAATAAATTGTCGACATTACAGGAATATAAATATCTTTCATGTGTGCTAGCCATACTCCCAACATGCTTTATCTGCCCTTGTTCTGACCCCCCACACCAGTGTGATTACTACCTCTGAGCGTTTCGGTAGTTTGAGGTAGTCACCTCATACAATTGGGAGTATGGTTAGAAGGTACACTGTCCTTCTCTCAGCACATATCCATTAATACAGGTAACGAGTGGAGGACAGAGAGGCTAGGTAGGTGACCAAATACTTATTTTCCACCATAATTTGCAAATAAATTCATTGAAAATCCTACAATGTGATTTTCTGGATTTCTTTTCTCATTTTGTCTGTCATAGATGAAGTGTACCTATGATGAAAATTACAGGCCTCTCATCTTTTTAAGTGGGAGAACTTGCACAATTGGTGGCTGACTAAATTATTTTTTGCCCCACTGTATGTAATGGGGAACTGATAAAAATAAACAATCAAAGCGCAAACAATTCATACAATGAATGTGCAATAATTGGCAGGAGACAGTGGAGCACATTCTGGAGAGCTGAGTGCATGCATTCTGGAGAGAGATGCCTATATCTTTGCTACACACCCCTCCCCTCCTTGTTTTACCACTTTAAATTATACTCAAGACAGATTATCTTCACACATTTTAGATGCTTTTCACTGACAGCTGCAACTCAATCATCCGCTAGGCCTATTGCCACGAGTGCTCCCCAAATTGCTGGCTTCCCAAATAGGCATAGGCCTCTACACTTGTGATTTGAAAGAATCCAGAGTATTTAAAAAAAGAAGCTAATGGTCCTCTGTGGCTAAATCAAGCTCTCTGGTAAAGTATTTTGAATGATTTACAGGAGAAACGATATCATTTTGGCAAAATATCAATTTACTTTAGGTGAAGCCAACTTCCGAACAGGGTAATGTGCGCTCGCCAACTGTACTTTCTAAATAGCAAGTGCTGAAACAAGAGATCGGACAGCCTACAAAGAGGAGGTAAGGGCCCTGGGAGTGTGGTGCCAGGAAAATAACCTTCCACTCAATGTCGACAAGACAAAGGAGCTGATAGTGGACTTCAGGCAACCAGCAGAGGGACCACACTCCTATCCACATCGACGGGACCGCAGTGGAACAGGTGGAAAGCTTCAAGTTCCTCAGCGTACACATCACTGACGATCGGAAATGGTCCACTCACACAGACCGTGTGGTGAAGAAAGCGCAACAGTGCCTCTTCAACCTCAGGAGGTGGAAAAAAGTGGCTTTGTGAAGGTTTTAGGTGCCAAGCCAAATTTTTTCAGCCTCCTGAGGTTGAAGAGGCGCTGTTGCGCCATCTCCACCACACTGTCTGTGTGGGTGGACCATTTCAGTTTGTCCGTGATGTGTACGCGAGGAACTTAAAACTTTCCACCTTCTCCACTGCTGTCCCATCGATGTGGATAGGGTGGTGCTCCATCTGCTGGTTCCTGAAGTCCACGATCATCTCCTTTTGTTTTGTTGACGTTGAGTGAGGTTGTTTTCCTGACACCACACTCCGAGGGCCCTCACCTCCTCCATGTAGGCTGTCTCATCGTTGTTGGTGATCAAGCCCACTACTGTTGTCGTGTGCAAACTTGTTGATCGATTTGGAGGCATGCATGGCCACGCAGTCATGGGTGAACAGGGAGTACAGGAGGGGGCTGATCACCCACCCTTGTGGGGCCCCAGTGTTGAGGATCAGCGAAGTGGAGATGTTTCCTACCTTCACCACCTGGGGGCGGCCCGTCAGGAAGTCCAGGACCCAATTGCACGGGACGGACAGATAGGGGGGCCCCTTATCTGAGATACCTACTGCAACCCTCATCCTCCACATTCAACAACCGTTCTGCCAGTCACATTCTGTTAAAAGTCCACAAAGCACACACATCCTTGGTTTGATCCTCTTTTCAGTGTTCTGCAAATAGCGACTGGAACGAGCTGCAATGAATACTCAAACTGGACAGTTTTATCTCCATCTCTACATTCAAAGACTCAAACATGGACATTGTTACTAACACTTACTTATTGTTGTCTCTTCCTTTTTGCCCTTTGTGCTGTTGTCTGTGCCTAACAATGTTTGTACCATGTTATTGGAGCAGCGGTCTAAGGTACTGCATCTCACTGCAAGAGGCATCATTGCAGTCCCTGGTTTGAATCCAGGCTGCATCACATCCGGCCGTAATTGAGATTCCCATAGAGCGGCGCACAATTGGCTCAGCGTCGTCCAGGTTTGGCCGGGGTAGGCCGTCATTGTAAATAAGAATTTGTTCTTAACTGACTTGCCAAGTTAAATAAAGGTTAAATACATTTTTAAAAGTAGTGAGTAATCCCATCCCCGCTTTTACTTCGGCACATAGAATCGTTTTCTCTTTAACCCAATATGTAAATTGTAGGCCAACAGTTTATTTCATTAATGGAGAATAAAGTATTGCTGGCCATAAAGACCTCAGTCCCGCATGAAGGAACACCATACAGATCCTAGTGAGGAATCCTAACCCCACTTTTACTTCAGCACCTAGAATAGTTTTCTCTCCATAAGAGTACTGCGTTGGGGGCATTTATTTGACCTTGGAACATGTTTTAAAACCCACATTAAATGCAAATGTCACTTAAATATGAACAAATATTCATCATTATTAATGTGTAGACAATGTTTCACATCATGAATAAATACAGGTTAATGACACTTGTACTATTACGTGAGGGGGCTTTTATTTGTAATTTTTCGGAAATTCAGTGACCCGGAAGTTCTTTTTGAGTGTTGCTGACGAGTCGCTGATAACTAGGAGTATTGTGGAAGTAACTTTAGCTAGCTGACGTTTAGAATTTTAGAAATGTCTAACGCAACACCCGTGACCAAGCCTTCAAACAAAGAAAACCCCCGTGTCTTCTTTGATGTAGACATTGGTGGTGAAAGAGGTTAGGATATTTTCAATAAAGCGCTGTTAGTCATTCAACTGGACACGCTAGGCTAATGGCTAGCCAGCAGCGCCGGGTGGTTTCTAGAAAAAGCACATTCATGCTAGCTAGCATGATCTTAAATTAACGTTACAGCGACCAATGTATATTAAAGTACACATTTGTAATTCCTATGCTATTTTGAACCATTTAGGTACTTGTATTGTTAGCTATTTGTTACTGTCTAAATATAACAAGTTAGTCTAATTTGTGAATATCCATTCGCCTGATACATTAACGTTCCATTCGAAGCAACAAGCACGTGCTGTCATGTTTTTCGTAAATATTCAACACTCCAGTGTCTACCAGATTAGCTAGTTGAGGACTAAAAGGCTTGTTTTTGAGTTACATCTACTTTGAAATTGCATTTTTTAAAGACCAACTATCCACATAATGTCATGCTATGTTGTCACCAGCTGGCCGAATCGTGTTCGAACTGTTTGCTGATGTTGTCCCCAAAACCGCTGAAAACTTTCGAGCACTCTGTACTGGAGAGAAGGGAACTGGCAAAACCACAGGAAAACCACTCCATTTCAAAGGATGTCCTTTCCACAGGAGTAAGTATTGTGCATTTCCACTGCTTGTTAGCCAGCAGATCGTACCTGCTTGCTTACAGCCTGACTAGGGTCTAGTTAAGCGATAAGGCCTGAGGAAGTGTGGTATATGGATAATATACTAATGCTAAGGGCTGTTCTTTAGCACGACGCAACTCGTAGTGCCTGGACCCAGTCCTTAGACGTGGTATATTGGCCATATATTACAAACACCAAAGGAGCCTTATTTTTATTTTACCTTTATTTTACTAGGCAAGTCAGTTAAGAACAAATTCTTATTTTCAATGACTGCCTAGGAACAGTGGGTTAACTGCCTGTTCAGGGGCAGAACGACAGATTTGTACCCTATCAGCTTGGGGATTTGAACTTGCAACCTTTCGGTTACTAGTCCAACGCTCTAACCACTAGGCTACCCTGCCGCATTGCTATTATAAACTGGTTACCAATGCAATTAGAGCAGTAAAACTTAAAATTGTGTCATACCTGTGGTATATGGTCTGATATTCCATGTCATTCAGCCAATCAGAATTCAGGGCTCAACCGCCCAGTTTATAATGATCAATATGGGCTATTTATCAATGTTTGTAAAGACTGCTGAATGAGTCCAAAAACGTGTTGTGATTTATTTTGATGAGTAGTACATCCATTTTATGGTAACAAACTGCAGTAAGATCAATAATGACCACAAACATGTACGCTGTCAATCAATTTAAGTTATCAAGCAGTTCATGATCCAGGGAGGAGATTTCTCCAACCAGAACGGCACTGGAGGGGAGAGCATCTATGGGGAGAAGTTTGAAGATGAGAACTTCCATTACAAGGTAAGGATTTTCATAATGACTTGGAATAACATAGGAGATTTTCTTGACCAGTATAAAGTCTGGGCTTTAGTCATAGGAATAACTCCTGGCCCTTAGCATGACAAATTATTTCTGTTTTCTTGGTCATCATTGAATTAACATGTGGGTGTCTGTGTCCTCTCCAGCACGACAAAGAGGGCTTGCTGAGTATGGCCAATTCTGGACCCGCCACCAATGGCTCCCAGTTCTTCATCACCACTGTGCCCACTGCTCATCTAGATGGCAAACACGTTGTCTTTGGACAAGTCTTGAAGGGGTTAGGGCTGGTGAAAACACTGGAGGCCATAGAGACTAACGAGGACACACCTCTCAAGGTCAATCAATGAGAATAACTACCGCCACATTCGATAACATTAATGCAGCAGCAAGCTGTATGTTTTGCCTTGCAGCAGGTAGATTACCTAGTATTTTTCTGTAGTGTGTGACACTTGTGAAATGCTCATCGTGTATTTACAGTTTTGCTCTTGATTCTTTCCCCATAGCCCTGTGTAATTGCCGAGTGTGGTGAGCATAAACATGGAGACAACTGGGGAGTAGCCCCGAACGACGGCTCAGGGGACACCCATCCAGACTACCCAGAGGACGCCGACGTCGATTTAAAAGATGTTAGTAGTCCTACCTCATTTTCTCTCTAAACGCTTCTCTGAAGATACCCATGCTGACGTTCTATTTTTTATTTTGGTTATTGTCAGTCTCAAAAGGTGATCTTATGAAAAAAATAATATATAGCTCCATTATCTTTTCCACGTACATTATCTGTTTTTAGTTTACACTGACATTTTACAATCACGGAAATTATAACGCCTCTTCATATCTTTTGGAGTGACAGGCCGCCTCTGCTAAATTTATGTAGGGGAAACACTGGTTGCACCTGTATTACTGTACCTCGATTCCACCTCGCAAAGTTTGCATTTCCTTCTAATTTAATTTCTCAAAGCATTGCCATACAGGACTTTGCTGCTGTCGCTTGCCTTTCTCTGCCTTTTCCCCAACTGTTAACGACAATAATGTAGTGGCGGAGAGTCCACTAAAATAATAATCGACTACAAAGATTCTGTATTTTTTGGAACGGAGGAGACAGATTAGATGCCGAGAACACAAACACTTGTGTCTTTCATAGTGAGCTAGCGAGAGAGGGGAGGGGCACAGTATAGGCAGGTCGGCCACTAGCCAGACATTCAGAACCGTGCACTAGGCCTATCTAGAGGCAATTAAAAGGTGTATCTCACAATGGAATGCTGCATTTCGCAATGTCTTGGCTTGCAATGTCTCGTAACTTCAGTAGGTTATGATATTCTTCATTAGCAAAGAGCAGGTGAGCCAGCGTGCGAGAGTGGAGGGGGCAGGCTGAAAGAACCGTACTCATGTCTTGGTAATCTGTATCTCGAAATGTCTTGTCTTGCATGTCTCGCACATTCACAAAAAATTGCAGGAAGTTAGCCTCTTCCTCTCTGGTTCTATTTAAATTACACAACTTTCTCCAGGCCTTTATAGCCTATTGTCTAGTTAGGCTATGGCTAGGAAAATAATATGCTTTGTGATAACTGCACTGTGATTTTAATTTTATGGATTTATTATTATTTTTTGGTTGTGGGTGTTAACGTTAAGGATCCTGATTTAGTTTAAATGTTCACATATGTGGATTGATTTATTTAGTCAAAATGAAGTGTGACATGAACTATGAATTTCTGTGATTGTGAAATGCTGATGCAGCACTGATTGTGAAAATAGCATAAATGTCTCATACTTGTTTTTTTGTTTTGTTAGGTTGACAAAGTCCTATGTGTTGCTGAGGATATTAAGAATATTGGGAACAACTTTTTCAAGAACCAAGACTGGCAGTCTGCAATCAAGAAGTACTCCAAAGCTCTCAGGTGAAATGTTGTCTGGGGTTCACTCCACTCGCACTGTGATTTACAGTGTGTGTGTGTACTAGGCCTGCTTGTGTCACAGCATGACATGCATTTGAATGCACAATGACCATAGGAGTTGGCCAAATGGCACAAACCGATCTGGGACCAGCCTAGCAAAGGACTAAATGGTGAAACGTGTCACTTGCCAGGTATCTGGCAGTTGCCGGTGATGAGCAGGAGATTGAGAAAGCCCAGGCGAAGCTGGAGCCCACGGCGGTGAGCTGCATTCTCAACACCGCTGCCTGTAAACTGAAGATGCAGCTCTGGCAGGAAGCCATGGACAGCTGTGACGAGGTAAGTAATTTAGGCCAATATGGGGGCATTACACAGTCCTGTGCAGACAGAAATGGCTTATAAAGCCAACAACTAAAAACAGTACAGCCTGCAGGTAAAATAATATCCTAATAAAATAAAAAATCCTATAAATCACATTGGCTGTGAATGGCCTGTCTGAAACGAACTTGAAACATTGTATCAACTATGAACTTGGATCCGTCTGAAGATCCATGCAACATCGTATAACATATTCTGGGCACTCATAGTTTCCCGCGCCAGTGACCTCAGGACAGACACAGCTCTAGGCTATGTCCGCAAGGGATAAGTAATCAGGTAGGCCTATTTTATGATGTTCCCACTGGATCAGAGCATGACATTTCAGGCTGAGTGGTTATCGAAAGGGAGAGGGCTGGAAAGATTTTTCAAATACATTGAGGAGTTGTCAATGTCTGTAAAAACAGACTTTGTTTGCTTGCTGTTTGAGGCGAAGAATACATTAATTTGAAGCTCTACAGCTCATTAGTGGTGGTGCATTAAGCCGATCATAAATACTATCAGATCTCCAAATGGGAAAATTTATAAGCCTACATTTGCACGCATCCAGGCAGCCTATAGACCTACTTCTATGCGTAATCAGGTGACGTCATTACTCAACATTGACAGGAGTGCTCCAAAAAAAGACAATGACTAAATTGACACAACACAAATGAAATTAACAAAAAAACGTGTTTCTCACAAGTGTAGCATAGGTTGTTTACTCTGCAAACAACATGTCCGCTCCTACAATGAGAACGGTTAAAGACTGGAATAATATATTGAATGCCTTGACAGACATAACCGTAACCAACCAAACATTGTAGATTAGGAATTAATGATAAATGTACTACTGGTGATATATGTAATGGGAACTCGAGACACTAATAATCGAACGCAAACAATTCACACAATGAAGTTATGAAACAATGAATGTGCACAAATTGGTGGGAGAGAGCGCATTCTGGAGAGAGACGTGCATTGTGCAGCCACACCCCTTCTTGTACTGTGCCATCCCCTAGGCCTACGCAATGGATTCGTTCACTTCGATTGGCACGAATAAGACGGGTGTCTTGTGTGCCCTAAAAATATAAATATATATATGCTACTGCTCGACCAAAAAAATCTTGGTCGACCAACAGCGTATCGACCAAGCAATTGACCAGTCGAATAATTGGTGTCAGACCTACTCAGTCACAGGAGAGGTGGTATGGTTATGGGATTTCTTTTTTTAAATAAAGTGGATTAGAAATTATGCAAACAATTTTAAAATTGAAAGAAAAATATTTTTGGCCAACTGAAATCCTAGATGCCAGCCCCATCACACTTCCACCACTCAACTACGGTACAACTGTTTATTAGTGGCAAAGATTCAAAGGCCATTTGTGGTCAGCACTATAAAAGTCTTTATGGAACTCATTGTGAATGCAACTGAGGATATGTTTTTGTAGAGTACCATAATATTTCTAGTTAAATCTGTTGATAAACATTCTTATTCAGTATTTATGGCGCCGGGGGGATGGCTGCCGTTTTACTTGCTCCTAACCAATTGTGACCTGTTTCAGGAAACTAGCTGTATGTCGCAAGTCACAACTTCACAGGAGAGCCATTTAAATGTTTTATTTATTTTTATTTTTTACCCCGTTTTCTCCCCAATTTCGTGGTATCCAATTATTTTCAGTAGCTTGTCTCATCGCTACAACTCCCGTACGGGCTCGGGAGAGACTAAGGTTGAAAGTCATGCCTCCTCGGATACACAACCCAACCAAGCCGCACTGCTTCTTTAACACAGCGCGCATCCAACCCGGAAGCCAGCCGCACCAATGTGTCGGAGGAAACACCGTGCACTTGGGTAGCGCGCACTGCGACCGGCCCGCCACAGCAGGTGCGCGATGAGACAAGGATATCCCTACCGGCCAACCCCTCCCTAACCCGGGCGACGCTAGGCCAATTGTGCGTCGCCCCACGGACCTCCCAGTCGCGGCCGGTTACGACAGAGCCTGGTCGCGAACCCAGAGTCTCTGATGGCACAGCTGGCACTGCAGTACAGCACCCTTAACCACTGCGCCACCCGGGAGGAGTGGCCAGGAGAGCCATTTTAACGTTATTTTATTTATCAAAATGCGTTTTTTGGCAGAAATGCCTTCTGCAACGTCAATTTTCATGTGCCTTAATAATATACTTTTATGCCATCTGTAATTATGAATACAATTGTTAAATTACTAGCCTTGTTGGTTAAGCCACAGAAGAAAAAAAAAACTTCCCACTAGCCATGATTGGCTGAGATGAGTGGGCTGGACTTGCCGAGAGAGGAGTTTGGATTGGTGTGCCATATAGAAGGCTTTTGTCTATTTGAGCTGGTCAGTCTGTGTTGGTAATCCTGTCGAACGCGGCTTTTTATAACAATGTGTAGTGGAGCTGTTTAAGTGTTGCTCTCCACTTTCTAGAGGATCATGTTTTGAAATCAGTGGAATTAGAGTATGATAGCTAAAGAGATGGAGAAACAACTCCGGATTACATCTTCAAACTAAGGGAAACCGTGGCATGGCATCCGTGACAGGGAGACGCATCCATCATGCATGATGATGTATAAGATAAGATAGTAAGATAGTCTACCACTAGTTAGATACATTTTCAGATATTACACGTGTCTAATTTTGACCAAGTGGTTTCATTTCAAGTTAGTGTACTGTTAGCTAGCTAACTAACATTAGCTGGCTGACTCCCTAGCTAACGTTACATGTATGACATTATTATTTGTATCCCAGAACTGTTTGCTTTGCTAGTTAGAGCCTAATGTTAGCTACATTTGAACCTGGTTGGTTAGCTCCCAGCAGATTCATGCAGGGTAGTAACAACATGATTTGGCACTATTTCATTGTTGTTTAACTAGCTAACGTTAGCTGGTTGGCTCATTAGCTAACGTGACGTGTGTGCAGATGGACGTGGTACCTTCAGCCGTTTGGAAATTGCTCTCAAGGATGAACCAGACTTGTGGAGGTCTACCATTTTTTTCTGAGGTCATGGCTGATTTCTTTTGATTTTCCCATGATGTCAAGCAAAGAGGCACTGAGTTTGAAGGTAGGCCTTGAAATACATCCACAGGTACACCTCCAATTGACTCAAATGATGTCAATTAGCCTATCAGAAGCTTCTAAAGCCATGACATTTTCTGGAATTTTCTGAGCTGTTTAAAGGCACAGTCAACTTAGTGTATGTAAACTTCTCACCCACTGGAATTGTGATACAGTGAATTATAAGTGAAATAATCCATCTGTAAACAATTTTTGGAAAAATGACTTGTCATGCATAAAGTAGATGTTCTGACTTGCCAAAACTAGGTTGTTAACAAGACATTTGTGGAGTGGTTGATAAACAAGTTTTAATGACTTCAACATAAGTGTATGTAAACATCTGACTTCAACTGTACATGTTTCAAGCAGACCACCATAGCCCGTTTCCAAGAAAGCTAAAGTAACCTACCTCAATGACTACTGCCCCGCATGGCTCACATCAACACTATCATCCCGGAAACCCACAGATGACGCAGTCACACTCCACACTGCCCTTTCCCACCTGGATAAAAGGAACACCTATGTGAGAATGCTGTTCATTGATTACAGCTCAGTGTTCAACACCATAGTGCCCTCCATGCTCATTACTAAGCGGGCACGACGATGCCTTTCCCCCTCAGGAGACTGAAAAGAGTCGGCATGGGTCCCCAGATCCTCAAAATGTTCTACAGCTCCACCATCGAGAGCATCCTGACCGGTTGCATCACCTTCTGGTATAGCAACTGCTACAGAGGGTAGTGCGTACATCACTGGGGCCAAGCTTCCTGCCATCCATGACCTATATACTTGGCTGGGTCAGAGGAAGGTCCCAAAAAAATTGTCATGGACTGTTCTCTCTGCTGCCGCATGTAAAGTGGTACCGGAGCGCCAAATCTATGTCCAAAACGCTCCTTAACAGCTTCTAAGCCCAAGCCATAAGACTGCTGAACAATTAATCAAATGGCCAGTCGGACTATTTGCACTGCTGATACTCGCTGTTTATTATCTATGCATAGTCACTTTACCCATACCTACATGTCCATATTACCTTGACTAACCTGTATCCTCGCACATTGACCTTTTACCAGTACTACCTGTATATAGCCTCAATGTTATTGTGTACCTTTTTTTTCTTTTTCTTAACTCTATTTTCTGAAAACTGCATTGTTGGTTAAGGGCTTGTCAGTAAGCATTTCAGTTTGGTCTACACCTGTTGTATTCGGCGCATGTGACAAATATAATTTGATTAGGAAGGGAAAGAAACACTGAGAAGTGCAGTCACTAAATAGTTTGATTTATATATGTTTGCTTGTTTTTTTTTAGGCACTGGAGTTGAACCAGAAAAACACTAAAGCTCTGTTCAGGAGGGCCCAGGCCTGGCAGGGACTGAAGGAGTACAGTAAAGCCATGGTAAAGAAAAAAGTTGATATACACTCTTATCATACCAATCATGACTTCAGAATGTGAACCATTTGTCCCAGCCTAACAAAAATGGGCTTTCTGGACTGGAACCCATGCGACAAGGATATTTTCCCCCACCGATTCATATGGGTTTATTTGCACTAAAACATTGCTTCCAAAGAGTTGGGGCGAAACAATGGTCACCCGGCCTGTGTATTGGTATACAACTGAGGAATGGGCCTGGAGAAATGTAACCACTCAAATACAGACAGAGCTATCAATTTACGGACTGACCATCCATGATATCATCATTTTAACCATGTTCTGACGCTATACAGTGTTTTACATTGGTGTAAAACAAGCATGTATTTTGGGTTCTGATGGGGTACGACTATTGAACTAATAAGCTCATGAGGCATTTATAAATGATATTCTTGAAGAATGAAATGGGTATATCATTCATTTGTAAGTCCAAAAATGGATGTAGCAACTAAGGATTCCAGCTTTAAATCTGGAATTGGAGGAAGTGGTCAATAGCTGGATCATTGGAGTATGACTTGTCTGTCAACTCACTAAAATATTTCTCACCTTTTGCCATTTGCAGAGTGATCTGAAGAAAGCTCAAGAAATAGCACCAGAGGACAAAGGTTGGTACTGCTTCTTTATGGTAACAATCAATCCAGGGGATCATTTGTGTCCTTATGGCAGCATTTACACAGGCAGCCCAAGGATAATCTATTGCCCAATTAGTGGAAAAAATATGAATAATTGGGCTGCCTGTGTAAATGTAGCCATGTGTTCTTTTGAATATTCTAAAGGCTAACTAGAACTTAAATGGTCAATAGTGAGAGCAGTATGATGCTCAAAGTAACTTATTTACAAAACCCCTTCATGACATATGCAACAGTTTTGCCATTTCGTTGTGATAGGTTGTTTTCCTTGCCTGACAAGTGAATTTACTTGTTCATCCTTTGACAGCGATTGGAAACGAGATGAAGAGAGTCCAGTTGAAAGTGAAGGAGGAAAAGGAGAAAGAGAAGCAAATCTATGCAAAAATGTTTGCATGAAGATCAGACAATCATTTGATAAAGTCCACTCGCCAATAATGAGTTATTTCTGTAAGGCAGCTAGCTACAATCAGGTCCCAATTGAAAACCACCACAGTATAATATTGGCTGTTGAAAGTTATTTGTGTGGCTGAAAATTAAGTATGGAGGACGCTTAACCCTGTCAGCATTTTGTCTGAGTATTTCACTGTATTCATTTATTTGGAGTGTTATGTCAATGATACTCATGTTTACAAAGAACTACTGTAATATCCCTTTGTCTGAATGTTTAAGATAAGCCATAAAATTGTGGTTGGTTAGTTAAGACTCATTCTGGAATTTGCCTACTCCACCTGTATGCGGTGCAATTAAATTCTACCTGAACATTCAATGAGAGCTGTGATTTGTGGATTAAGCTGACACGAGGCATGGCAAATATTTATTCACCAACATACATTTGTCCCACTAATGACATTATGTACAGTATCTCTCAGATCATACGCTGTTGCAAATGGTACCTGCAATAGCTAATACATTTAAGTGGGTTAAGTTAGTCTATTTTAAAGTTATGTCAATGCAGCTTTCTGCTTATGACGTGCATTATTCAGGACACCATACATGAACCAAAGCCACTTGTCTTTTATAACCATTTTACAATTCCCATATTGAAAGAATATGGTGACATTCCGTTTCATATCTAGGCACACAGTATAGTATTCTGCAAGCCCTGAATGTGTTTTTGCAGCCACCTCAACGAAGAGAATCAAAATCACAATCCGTTGTAGGCTGGTCCTCCACTGCCTTCGGGCACCACCCAGTTGATGTTCTGGCTGGGGTCCTTGATGTCACAGGTCTTGCAGTGGACGCAGTTCTGAGCGTTGATCTGCAACCGCATACCTTCTCCAGTCTCAAGGGGAACGTACTCATATACACCTAGTAAAAGGGGGGAAAGAAGGGCGTCATTCAAAATGGAAACAGCAAGCAAAGATGTATTCCATCCACTGTACATTTAAATTGTTACAGGAAAGATAGGATATGTTTGTGTTGCACCAGAATGCAAGGCCAAGCAGTTATGCATCGTAGGGGACCAGTTTTTTTTTTATAGATTGGGGTACTCCATTAAAGAGATTCTAGTCTTAACTCATTTGGCAATGGTGATTTAGTCTCCCTTGCATGCTTTTACATTTCTTCCCATTCTGACTTTGGTATTAGGCTATAGGCCTAGTGAAGTATGTACAGAAGAAATTGAAGTTGTAAATGCCAATTATTGTTATGCCGTATTTTAATTCAAATGTAACTTGTACTTTTTTCAGGTTTTAATATGAACGTTTTCCCCTCAAAGTTCTTGATTTATTAATATATAATTTGTCTGATTATCATACTGCATATGTAAGACTAAATGCCATTTGTAATATGTTTTAGTGCAGGTATGTACCAGTAGTTAATATACAATCCAGAAGTGTCTGATTAAAGGACATTCCATAGAATTCTACAAAAATACGACCGTTCCCTAAAACTGCTATAACTCAGAGGTAAATGCATTTCTATTCGGATTTCAAACCTTACAAAATAAGGAAGACTTAATATGCTCCATCTGCAGGTTCAAAATATCATAAACTCTGAACCAATTCATGGTCTTATTTTGTGATAAAGATATTTTTGGGGAAAATCTTGCCAGTGATGCAACAATGGCAATTTCCAGCCAGTTTACTACTAACTACTCACTGGACCCCTTCAAAATATGATCATTACTTTCCAGCCAGCTAACTACTCACTGCCTCTCCCCCTAATGTCAATATGCCTTGTCCATTGCTGTTCTGTTTAGTAATGGTCTTATTTCACTGTAGAGCCTCTAGCCCTGCTCAATATGCCTTAGCTAACCCTTCAGTTCCACCTCCCACACATGCGGTGGCATCACCTGGTTTAAATGATGTTTCTAGAGACAATGTCACTGTGCCTAGGTTTACATCCTACCATAACTTTGTCTGTACATTATGCCTTGAATCTATTCGAAAGCAAAGTTAACAAAACAGATCACAGACCATTTCGAATCCCACCGTACCTTCTCCGCTATGCAATCTGGCTTCCGAGCTGGCAATGGGTGCACCTCAGCCCCTTTCAAGGTCCTAAACGATATAACTGTAATCGATAAGAGACAATCCTGTGCAGCCGTATTCGTCGACCTGACCAAGGCTTTCGACTCTGTCAATCACCACATTCTTATCGGCAGAGTAACCAGCCTTGGTTTCTCAAATGACTGCCTCGCCTGGTTCACCAACTACTTCTCTGATAGAGTTCAGTGTGTCAAATCGGAGGGCCTGTTGTCCGGACCTCTGGCAGTCTTCTATGGGGGTGCCACAGGGTTCAATTCTCAGGTAGACTTCTCTGTATACGTCAATGTCGTCGCTCTTGCTGCTGGTGATTCTCTGATCCACCTCCATGCAAAAGACACCATTCTGTATACTTCTGGCCCTTCTTTGTTAAATGTTTAATTAGGGGACAGGTTAAAAAGCATTAATGTAATTGGTTCAGAGTTTGTTTTGATATTTTAACCTGCGTGTCGTGATCGCATTTGGTGTGGGGGGACAAAATAAATGTATGCACGATGCCACTCGCGCACAGCCGGTTTGGGTTCCGTGTAACACCTTTATCTACTACTGTAGGTCTGCTCTCGAGTGACTCATATTTGATTATCAATGAACCTGGTTTTGCAAAGAAAGGCCACACCTTACTTTCCTGATCCTACATACACAACATGATCAAAAGTATGTGGACACCTGCTCAAACATCTCATTCCAAAATCATGGGCATTACTATGGAGTTGGTTCCCCCTTCGCTATAACAGCCTCCACTCTTCTGGGAATGCTTTCCACTTGATGTTGGAATATTGTCGCAGGGACTTTCTTCCAGAGCATTAGTGTGGTTGGGCGATTAGGCCTGGCTCGCAGTTGGCATTCCAATTCATCCCTAAGGTGTTCGATGGGGTTGAGGTCAGGGCTCTGTGCAGGCCAGCCAAGTTCTTCCACACCGATCTCAACAAACCATTTCTGTATGGACATCCGTTGGACTGCCAGATGCTGAAGCGTGATACATCACTCCAGAGAGCGCATTTCCACTGCTCCAGAGACCAATGGCGGCAAGCTGTACACCGCTCCAGCCGACGGTTGGCATTGCGCATGGTGATCTTAGGCTTGTGTGCGGCTGCTCGGCCATGGAAACCCATTTCATGAAGCTCCTGATGAACAGTTCTTGTGCTGACTTTGCTTCCAGAGGCAGTTTGGAACTCGATAGTGAGTGTTGTAACTGAGGACAGACGATTTTTACACACTTCAGCACTCTGCGGTCCAGTTCTGTGAGCTCGTGTGGCCTACCACTTCATGGCTGAGCTATTGTTGCTCCTAGACGTTTCCATTTCACAATAACAGCACTTACAGTTGACTGGGGCAGCTCTAGCAGGGCAGACATTTTATGAACTGACTTGTTGGAAAGGTGGCATCCTATGACGGCCATTCTACTGCCAATGTTTATGGCGATTGCATGGCTGTGTGCTCGATTTTATACACCGGTCAGCAACGGGTGTGGCTGAAATAGCCGTATGCACTAAATTGAAGGAGTGTCTACATAATTTTGTATATATAGTGTAGGTTAATGATAGGTTTGTGAATATAGCTATGCAGCCAGAATCATGATTGTTGTGTGCAGTGCAGCCCTCCCAAACAGCCATTATGTGTCCCTACTCATTATCCATCAGATTACCACCCATTTGAAAACGTCAAGTTCAACAATGTATGTAATAGTTATATTATGGATGGAAAACCATAAAAAAAGATTAACAAAATAAATAACAGGTTCAGGGACAGTATTTTGGGCCAGACATCTGTGGAGAAGACTGATTTCTAACAGTTGTCTATGTCGAATCAATCATACTGCATGCATTACATCTCTGCCTTAGTAGCAGTAATGGGTTTGATGGCCATTTCACAAATATATATATAACTCTGATCATTTATTGAGACTTCCAGAGAATAAACCTGGCTGTGCTGATCAATATCAATGTCTTGAGTCATACTGGTCATGCAGGCAATGACAGCACTTGGAAGCGGCAATGGCGTGCTTGAGCTTTATTCATGGAGGGTCAGGTGTTTCAGTGGACAGTAATATTCAATTCCACAGAGATCCCTGGCCTTGCTCCATACCTCCTAGGTGGAGCTATTGGGCACGTCCAGGTCGTTCTCATTGCAGTCGTGCTGCACAGATTATTATATCTCACAATGCCTGAAGGCACCACAGTAGTATTACACAGCAATCTTAAACACATGCTGTTTTTAAGGAAACGTTAACCATTGTTGTAATATTATCACCTCTTGAAGAGCATAGTCAGAACTATACATTTTTGATTATTCCAGGCAAAACAATTGCACACATTTTGCTTGAGTTATACAGCAGTTCACTGCTGTATAACTCAAAGCAACAATTGATCATGTAATTTCAGATACGTGAGGGTATCCTCTCTCTCGCTCAATATTGGCCACCATTAATTGGATATTTGAGTGATTTAAAATAAAAGTGAACTATAATTGACATGTATGAGTGGTTTAGGTTCATTTCCCAACCTTTGTGGGATCTGCCTGTCAAGCAGCAGAAAGGCACATTTGCCGATGTAGTTAGCTGATCATGTTTACTTTGCAAGCTACCAGTAGAAACTTTGTACAGTTGGCTAAACATATTAATCAAAGGGAAGTTTGTTATAAAGTGTTTGTCCTATATCAGAGATAAGAAGGAATAGAAAAAGACACTTAACCCTTTTTTTAGCCACTAAACTACTTCCATAAGTATTGCCATTCATTTTTCTAACTGGTACTGGGCTACCTTTTGGCGAGGCTTGTGGGCGTCCTAGAGCAAAACATGTACGTGTCCGAGAGAGAGTCACCTTTCTATAGAGGGATCATATTAGTGTGTAGCCCAAACTGTTGGGACGCTACAGACAGAAGTTGGCAGATCAGCGGTACCGAGTTCAGACGAGTCCCGTGACGCTTGTGGGGGTCTTTTCAAAAGTCTAATCCGACGAAGCAGCTAAATGACACATTGTTTGCTTAGCTGGCTACATGCCAATCGATAGGCTATTCCTCACATATCTGAAATGACATGATCAATTCATGTTTACTGATCATAAAAAGCACTGATGTACTAGTAGCTAAATGTGGAATAATCAGAAATGTGTAGTTCTGACTATGCTCTTCGAGGTGTGACTATATTAAAGTCAAATAGTTGGCTAGGTAGCTATAACATTTATTTAACAATCCCTTAAACTACGCGTAATTGTCAAAGATCGAATGCTCTGCACTGTATTGTAACGTTTTATTGATAATGACCTATTGCTTATACCTATCCAACCCTTTCAGATCTAAATTAAGTGCCTGTGTTGTATGGGCTAAGGATGGATTTGTAATTGTGCATCAGTCGTACCTGCTGGACAGAAGCGCTGCTCGGGCCCATCGTAAATGGCCAGGTTGTTGGCCACAGGGATGCTGTCGTCCTTCAGGGTGAGGTGGGGGGGCTGGTCCCCCTCGTGGTTGGTACCGCTCAGGGCCACAGAAGAGAGCAGGTCGAAGCTCAGCTTGCCATCAGGCTTGGGGTACTCGATGGGCGTGCACTCCTTAGCCGGTTTCAGTTGGGCTGAGTCCAAGCCTAGGGTAAAAGAGTTGGGAGTTATCAAACCTCAGTTGGTTGCAGGCCAGATAAAACATTGGTTTGTTCCTTGAGGCAATTCTTAGCATGAGTGCATGATTTTGATGTGCATATAGCAAAACTGAGTTGTTGCTTTGTCCAATATCAACTTGGCCGAAACAGAAACGGACCATCTTTTCTGATGAATACGTCATACAAATCATCAATATGCTGCACCTGCATGTTTCAGTGTCCATGGCTCCTTCCCTCTAAGTATCCAGTAGAAGACACCAGTGTAGATCATGCCCCCGTACAGTCCAAAGTAGTTGTGGAACGACGGCCTGATGTTCCTCACTGCGTACAGCTCTTTCCAGATCCAAGACTTCTTCAAATTGTCCTCATACTCCGGTATGTGAAGTCCTGGAAGACAAATTACCAGAAAAGTATAATTCTATTCAGATGACAGTAAAATGTTAGAGATGATCTTGCACCCACAAATTAAAATTGCTCATTTACTTTGTGTTTTTTTTATCAAATAAAATTCCATTAATTTACTTTTAAAAAATGACACACTGGAGAGAAGCAATTAACATCTCCCCCCCCCAATTAGCATTAGCGATAAAAGTCTCAACAAATTACACTCTTTAATAGTGTATTCATTGCATATTTTATAATGTAGAAATGTGCCTTTGGCTTCACTTTACAATCAGTGAGGTGTGTGTGTGTGTGTGTGTGTGTGTGTGAGGGAGCATTTAAATCAAAGGAAAAGGTTTTGGTCTGGTTTAACCTACCTGCCGTTTCAGATGCTGGGTCTTCGGCTGTGACTTTGGGGAAGATGGCCTCTGCGGCCAGCATGCCGCTCTTCATGGCCGTGTGGGTGCCTTTGATCTTTGGTACATTCATGAAGCCCGGACTGCATCCGATAAGCATCCCCCCAGGGAATGTCACTTTAGGGAGGCACTGGATGGAGGAAGACCGGTAAAGATTATAATCATGAATGTAATGGGGAAATGCTTTCATGGAATAAGAACCAGTGGAAAACCTGACCCAAGATTCACGTATTTCCCATTTTTGATGCCGAGACACACATTAAAGTTACAAAAATGTGGCGCAGGACATTTGACAGGCAGCATTTTTATTTACCGGACCGGATTAGGGATTCCATCCATGGTGCTCAGAATGAGAGAAATCCCATTTAGATTATAAAAAGAATATGCAAGTCGAGGATGCAACAATGTGCAACAACTCTTACCGAATTCCGATGTGCATTTTGAAGATGTTAGAATAACTCTCCATGTGTACTTTTCCTCAGCCAACAAGATGAGTAATGAACAGCAAAAACACTAGCCTATGTCAATCTACTATCCCCCATAGTAGAAAAGTTTACCTATTGTATTGGTCAGCTTTTCAAGAAAGAAACAGCCTATTCAAAACAGACTCTGGAACAGTTGTGGGACAATAGATCCCAAATTCATGCAACCAGTGGGCCCTTGGCTACATAAAAAGAAACCTTAAAAAGCAATGAGTCTGATGGAACAGATCTGAATGTTTAGCTTAAAAATGTTGATAAGCTGTTAATTTCTTTACATAAAACGTAGCAACGTGCACAAGACAGTAAGGCAACGCGCAAATGTTTGTTCCATAATGCAATTCATTGGAAAACACCCTTGTGAAAGTGCACCAACACATGCAAGCGGTTTCATGTGACAAAGATGAAAATATCTGTTTGAAATGTTGAAAGAGGGGAGCTCTAATATGCGACAACTAGCATGGGCTGCTAATATGACTAGGATTTTGCCTTTGGCTACTGGACAACGAGAGAAAGTTGATATAGAAGAATTGCCACCACGGATATGGTCTGATTTTAGCTAGGCTACCTTGAAGCAAGGTAAGACATGCCTCATAATATGTAGTAAAACGTTCGGGTTTCAAACAATTAAGTATACGTTTTCAAAATGCATACTGCCTCCAGCTCATTGCAAAGTGGTGTGTGTGACGAGCTGAGGAAGCCTGCCTTCCGTTGCCTGTGCATTTGCTGTTTGAGATGCTGTTGCAGCAGCAGCTCTCCTGCTGTCTGACAGATTTTCCGCTCAAAGGCTCTGTATCTATATGCTGTACGCATGTGATAAATAAGATACAGAAATACTGTACATGCGCTAATTTAATTCCACATAATTATGCATTTAACCTATAGGACGATAAGCATGACCAGTCAAATGTCTTTCCATCAACTGGTATTTCCATCAATGAATAGGTTAAAAAGCATTATTTTGCAATGGGATTTTTTTCTCTTCTTCTTCTTCTTCTCCCGGGCAATTTACGGGCGGCAATTTTATTTATCACTGAAAAGCTGGCTATTATCGGCTAACAGAAACCTTGGCACAGAGCCACACACATACCTTTGAGTAGTACATACAAAAATACACACACACCTGATAGCCTCCCTCGTTGAGCGCCCTGGCTCCGTAGGCGATTCGGTCACCTCCCTCCAGGGTCTTGGCAACGAAGGGGTGGTGCTTCCAGCGCTGGAACTCTCTGAAGGGGCTTAGGTAGGGGTTGGTGTAGTCCAGACCAACCTGGAAGTGGGGAAATACACAGCATTACGGTTTTGGATACAATCGGTCATTGACCCCAATGTATGATCTTCATAAAAGTTTGAGTTATCACATATCTCAAGTTGTCCTAATGAAGATAAAGAGAAGGGTAGAAGTATAGTGCATTGTCATACACTGACCTCAGTTTTACAAATGTTATTTCATTTAGTGTTTAGACCGTTGCCAAGTGTTAGCATGGCTGGTAGTTTGGCAGTTGACATCCATTGCAAAGAGCCAAAATGGCTGCCATAACCGGGACTCACCACAAAGCCCAAGGCCACCAGTGGCTCGCCCTCGTTCAGGTGGTAGAGGAAGGAGCCGCCATACGTGTTCCTGTTCAACGGCCAGCCCACCGAATGCTCCACTCTGCCTGGCCTCCACTTCTTCTCATCAATCACCCACAGCTGGTTAGACAGAAAAACAACATTCATGTACGTAAGTCGTTGTGCATAAAACATCTGCTAAATGACAAAAATGTAATGAATATGACATTCTGATTTGGCTACATGAAGATCTGGTTGCATGACTGATTAAAAACAGATTATTTGTTTATTCGGTCCAAATACAGTTGCTTTGGGATTTTACCTCTTTCAGGCCAATGGCGTAGGTCTGTGGTTCACAGTTCTCCCTGAGGTTGAACTGCCTGTAGAGCTGCTTGGCCAAGTGGCCGTGGCAGCCCTCTCCGAACAGGGTCACTTTAGCATGGAGCTCCATCCCCCTCTCAAACACATCCTGCAGAGGCAAATTCAGAGGAGAATGTTAGTCTGATACACCAGGGATGAGGCTACTTGTCGCTTTCATAAAACAAATTATATTCTATTCAGTGCTGATTCTTCCTCAGTTTTTACATTTACAATTTACAAACTCTATACTGTACAAAGTGACCATACATAGGAGAAAAACATTTGTACTTTGTCCAATGAAAATAACTTAGACTTTCCGTACAGCGATGAGTCCATTTTATTGACACAAATCTGCATAAGTTTACCTTTGGCGAACCATCCTTAGCGATGCCCACGTCATTGGTGGCAATTCCTTTCACACTTCCATCTTCATGAAACAAAACCTGAAAAACAAAATCTGAAATGAAAACACTTTTGAAAGTGGAATGACACCTCAAGCAAACACGATCAATGAAAGCCAGTCGCGATACGTCAACGCATCAGTGAAATCGACCTCAGGGATGAAAACGGAGCTGGCTCAAAATATCAGTCTATATCTCTGCCCTACCAAGAAAAAAGGCAGTAACTGCTCATTTGTTTGAAAATGAGTTAATGTCATTTTTGCTACATTAAATACATGCTTAATCATGTGGACAAGTATCCTGCCTCTATTGTACTGTGTTTGGGAGAAAATGGGGGTCATGTTAGCAGTAACTGCATAAAGTTACTGTGAAACCAAGGTAAATAAAAGCCATTTTTCTCAGTTCCACACTATGAGCAGTTACTGCCTTTTTGCTTGGTAGGGCAGATCTGGTCAAAGGCATACAATTATGTAAATGTTTACTGACAAAAAGCTGATGTTCCAGGAAAGATCAATGTAGCTTGTCAATGGTAATTATCACGCCAATATTAGTAAGATGGCCTGTGTTTTCTGAAATTGTCATGAATGGTGGGCAGTGCTCACCTCAGCAGCAGCGTAGCCTGGGTATATCTCCACTCCCAGCTCCTCAGCCTGCTCTCCCAACCAATGTACAAAGTGACCCAGCCGCACAATGTAGTTCCCATGGTTGTTCATGGGCAGACCTGGGGGGAAAATCAAAAAATTAAATAGAATGAAAAACAGACTAGACTAGCTAATAGCTTTATGTTTAGGACAGAGCTTACAGGTGACAAGCTAGAGTTGTCATTTGAAAAGATGTCCTGTAAAACATGCATGTGACTTTACCTGGCAACATTGGGACAGGGATTCTATACTTCTCGGTTAGAATACTAAACAAATCTTCGGTCACTGGTGTGTTCAAGGGTGCCTAAGAGAAGAGTACACAAATAACAGAACACTTCATTTTTTTTAGCCTAGGTGTTGCTTGCAAGAGGTTCCCTTGGGCAGGATCATGGTGTTGTCTAGGACTGTGATGTACTCTCAACATTATGTCGGTGATAGTTATGTCTGCAGTTAGGTATGGCGGCAGGTAGCCTAGCGGTTAAGAGCGTTGAGCCAGTAACTGAAAGGTTGCTGTTTCGAATCCCTGAGCCGACAAATCTGCCGATGTGCCCTCGAGCTAGGCACTTAACAATAGTGACTTACAGGAGCCATTTGGGTTAAGATCATCTGCTAAATTACTTAAATGTAAATTCTGAGACTAAAAAAAAAAGACAACAAAAAGAAAATGCCAGGTCCATAATCCTGTGTGTATCTGTGAATTATGCTGCATATTTCCCCTCACAACCTTTCCATAGACTGGCAACCTTTCTTAGACTGACGTGCTCAATACTTAAATAATAGAGAGCAGAGTTGTGGACAATTTCATTTGAAATCTCTCTCAGTGGAAAGAAACTCCTGCAGAGTGAACTCAGTGTGAAGATGCTTCTTTCCGCTGGATGACATTTGAACATTTTCAACGGACCTGCTGAAGCAGCCCTCAGACGAGAGTGCATTTCATTTATAAATCTATCCCTCTCTCCATAGAACTAGATAGGGCACATCTCCGCAGGAGTGTAATTCAATTCATGAATGTCTATGGTCCACTGACTCCAACTCTGCTATAACTAACAGAATAATGTAAGGAACATCCAAATATTAGCACATAGATCGAAGTTTTTGCAGAAATATTCAAATTTGCCCTGGGTGCATGTCACCAGTAAAGTAAGTTTGCCATGATAGCCCTAAAGGCTTGCCAGCTAATTATTGATATCGCTGCCCATCTCCATTACCCAGAATAAGGAATACACACATTAGCAAGCGAGTAGAGTAGGGCTGTCCCAGGGAAAAAAGGGGATTTATTTTTATCTTGGTCGACCAAGAGTCGTCTGTTCTTTCGACCAATCGATTGGTCAACATTTCTTTGTGTATTTTTCCATATATACACACACATCCTGTGTGTTTTAATCTAATCAACTATATGCACTGAGCTTGTCTAATGCTTTAAGTGCACAGTTTGATGAAATAATTAAGACACACAACTAGAGGGAGTCTGACCGCAATTGATTGGATTGTGCGGGCTGGGCTCAGACTTGCTGCGCTGTATATACACTTGTTTTTTTATAAAGACAGCGAGTGACTGACTAAAACCCGTTGTTTCTCACTCCTTCCTGCTGCAGCGGCCACCACAGAACATCAACAGTGTTTCTCACTCTGTCCGTGTTGCTGAAGCGGCAACAAAATTACAGCCATTTCTGACTGAAAAGTTCTGTTCCCGAAATCCCTCATTTGTCAAGGAAAAACATTCCCTACTACGTTAACTCTTGCTCTCTTTCCAGGGCACATGCATGCATCACATGCACGTGACCAATAGGGCCTGACCTATAGCACATCATAATCACATCAATAAAATGGTTACGACAAACTCTGAACACATTAACAAGTGACAGCAAAATGGATGCGGAGGACAACTCGAAACAGGGGAATGTTTGTTTACTGGTTGCTCAGGACATAAAGGGGAAGTCAGGTGTGTGGAATACATTTGACTAGTTGTGGAAAATACTGGAGATCAAGAAAAAGAAGTTAAGGAGCAATATAGTTTGACTGTTTAGAACAATGTCAACACTAAATAAATGATAAGCGTTGTAATGTTTTTTTTTGTAAAGCATTTATTACAGCAAAGACTAATCAGTCGCAAGCATTCGCGAAAGCGACTGCCAAAATGGAAGAGTTTATTTATTGTTTACAGCTAATAATTATTCCCCAAAATGTTGTGGTTATTTTATTTTAAAACTAAAATGGTTGATTGCATTTCAAATCATGAATGACTTGAACAAATGAATGATTATTTAATTACTTAGGCTACTGTATGAATCATAGGCCAAAGTTACAGTATTAAGACAAAACAGAATGCGCTCTTAGGACTACAGCTCCATCGATGGTGGTTATACAAGACTGCTATAATAAGTCTACTAATAATAATAATAATGATATTACTTATTATAAGTATCATAATAGTGATAATAACAGGGAGGGTTATTAATAATATCATTTTTTTGACCATTTGAAACAGTGTAAACACCAAATTAAAAGTAATACCAGAGAAGCTGTTCTAATGGGGGGAAAAAAGTATAAAGCCTTTATTACAGCATAACGAAGATGAAAAACAGTCAGATTTGTGAAATTGTTTATCCTACATGTGGTTGCGTGAGGCTTGGTGCTCACGGAAATCAGTAGGCTACTAAACAAACACTCAAACAGGCAATAGAAGCAGGATGTCTTATTTCTGTAGACATACAGTGCATTTGTAAAGTATTCAGACACCTTCACTTTTTCCACACTGTTACATTAGCCTTATTCTAAAATGTATTAATTAATTTCCCCCCCTCAATCTACACACAATACCCCATAATGACAAAGCGAAAAACAGGTTATTAGAAATGTTTGCAAATTTATAATAAAAAAAAATTAAAAACAGAAATACCTTTTTTACATAACTATTCAGACCCTTTGCTATGAGACACAAAATTGAGCTCAGGTGTATCCTGTTTCCATTGATCACCCTTGAGATGTTTCTACAACTTGATTGGTGTCCACCTGTGGTAAATTCAATTGGCTGGACATGGTTTGGAAAAGGCACACACACCTGTCTATATAAGGTCCCACAGTTGACTGTGCATGTCAGAGCAAAAACCAAGCCATGAAGTCGAAGGAATTGTCTGTAGAACTCCGAGACAGGATTGTGGCGAGGCACAGATCTGGGGAAGGATACTGTAAAATGTCTGCAGCATTAAAGTTCCCCAAGAACACAGTGGCCTCCAACATTCTTAAATGGAAGAAGTTTGGAACCACCAAGACTCTTCCTAAAGCTGGCCGCATAGCCAAACTGAGCCATCGGGGAGAAGGGCCTTGGTGAGGGAGGTGACCAAGAACCCAATGTTCACTGACAGAGCTTCTCTGTGGAGATGGGAGAACCTTCCAGAAGGACAACATCTCTGCAGAACTCCACCAATCAGGCCTTTATGGTCGAGTGGCCAGGCAGAAGCCACTACTCAGTAAAAGGCACATGACAGCCTGCTTGGAGTTTGCCAAAAGGCACCTGAAGGACTCAGACAACGAGAAACAAGATTCTCTGGTCTGATGAAAGCAAGATTGAACTCTTTGCCCTGAATGCCAAGCATCACGTTTGGAGGAAACCTGGCACCATCCCTACAGTAAAGCATGGGTGGAGTGGGGATGTTTTTCAGCGGCATGGAATGGGAAACTTGTGAGGATCAAGGCAAAGATGAACAGAGCAAAGTACAGAGAGAATATTGATTAAAAACCTGCTCCAGAGCACTCAGGCCCTCAGACTGGGGTGAAGGTTCACCTTCCAACAGGACAACGACCCTAAGCACACAGCAAAGACAATGCAGGAGTGGCTTCGGGACAGGTCTCTGAATGTCCTTGAGTGGCCCAGCCAGAGCCCGGACTTGAACCTGATCAAACATCTCTGGAGAGACCTGAAATAACTGTGCAGCGAAGCTCCCCATCCAACCTGACAGAGCTTGAGAGAATCTGCAGAGAAGAATTGGGAGAAACTCCCCAAATACAGGTGTGCCAAGCTTGTAGCATCATACCCAAGATGACTCAAGGCTGTAATCGCTGCCAAACGTGCTTTAACAAAGTACTAAGTAAAGGGTATGTAAATGTGATTTGAGTGTCATTTTTAATACATTAGCAAACATTTCTAAAAACCTGTTTTTGCTTTGTCATTATGTAGTAGTGTGTGTAGATTGAGATTTTATTCTATCCATTTCATAAATAAGGCTAACGTAACAAAATGTGGAAAGAAGTCAATGGGTTTGAACACTTTCCGAATGCACTGTATCTAGCTGTGAATTCCATACTGTAACTGCTGCACAACAGTGAGTGCCTCAAGGTGCCGGTCTCTCATTGTGTGCTTGTAAACAAACACAACGTGACTGGGGACTACATGTAAGCTTCATAATGAAAAACTCCTAATTAACGCAATCTTCTTTATCTCCTAATGTATTGCAGAAGTTGACTGCAGGTATTTACTTAAAGTAGCTACAAATATTCACATTTATAAAACAAAATGTAAAGGAAATAGTTTCAACAGTATTGAAAAACCATTGCATGGTATACCGCCCAAGCCTAACAGATACAATTGAAGCTAGAGACAGATAGCCTATAGGCCCTATACACACACACGAGATGACACTAACATACCCCTCTCTCCTTCCAGTCTGGGAAGAGTTCGTTGAGGGCGCTGGGCTCCAGGCAGGCCCCGGAGAGGGTGTGTGCTCCGATCTGTGACGCTTTCTCCACCAGGCACACACGCAGTTCCTTCTCCTGCTCTTTGGCCAGCTGCTTCAGCCGGATGGCTGCCGACAGCCCCGCGGGACCCCCTCCCACTATCACCACATCAGCCTCGTCAGCAAACCGCTCCATCTCCACACCTGGACAAAAACAAAATGCCACACACAAATAGGTATGTGTCACCAAGTGTGTTTGGAACCTTGTTCGTCTGAGCAGCACAAGAATGTACTAGCCCACTAAGCTACAGCCTAGTCATTAGCTTGGGGGAGATCACACAAATCCTCAGGTTTCGGGCAAGTTTACACAAGCCTCCATAAAGACCAACTGGAATATTAGTATGTTGTACTATCTGAATGTCAAAAGTAGAAACTTGTAGTTTTGACAGTGTTAATTTGCAAACAGCATCCCATAGATGCACATTGAAGGACAACTAGTATTTTCCACAAGCACATGGAGTAGCCAGCCAAATAGAAAAAGTTGACAGCCAGGATCCCCCAGGATTGCCGAACAAGCTCTATTTTTCATGGCCTCTGGTACATTCTAATGCCTTGATTCAATCTGAAATACAAAGCAATTATTTAATAGTTTATTAAGTTTACCTCCCTGATTGGAAACATTAGTTGTGGTATTGTGTTTACAATTTAAATGACTGAAAATGTATGAATTCAGTATTGTTATAATTTTCTAGGCCTTGAAGATCAGGCCTATTTTCTAAGTAACTTTTTTTATTTAAATATTGTACATTTAACCTGTCTTCGATATTAAAGTATTTTACTGCAAGATATGAATTTAAACAATTATGTATGTTCTTCAAATAGTTTATCAAAACAGAATTTGGGCTATTTACTTAATTAATTTAATAAATAAATCAAAGGTTCAATTCAAATTGTGTGATTGGCACTTTCTCAAATGGGTCTCTAAAATAAACAGAACAAATGCTCATTTTCTCAGCTATCTGCAATAAAACGTATGACTGAAAAATGAAGCAGGTGTTAATCATGGGCTTTGCTACGCAGAAAGCAGCAGTTGATTACTCCATTGTCAACACTTGGATTAAATCAGTAGACCTATATAAATAATCTTTGAAAATACTATATACAGTGCATTCATTAAGTATTCAGACCCCTTAGCTTTTTACATATTGTTACGTTCGTCTTATTGTAAAAAGATTTAATACTTTTTCCTCAATCTACACAATACCCCATAATGACACAGTAAAAACAGGTTTTTAGAAAATGTATGCAAATGTAGAGGGCAGCAGGTAGCCTAGAGGTTAGAGCGTTGGACTAGTAAACAAAAGGTTGACTCAAATAGATAAAGGAGCATCATGCTCTCTCCCTCAGTGTAAAGAAATTTGACTTCAACCGCAGCATACACAACACACACCGGGAGGTGGGACAGACAGCAGACTGTTAAAATCAACAGTGTTTCCCTGTCATCGCTCACTTTGACTGATGGGCGCCTGTCCTATGAATAGATCGCTAGAAGATGCATATTGTTTATTCTAGCGGGACCGGGCTCAGCTAACTTTTATTCTGACTTACGAATTGTAAAAAAGTACCTGGCTGAAAAGGAGTGGGTAACTGGCTGTATAGCCAACACGAGAGGAAAACACTGCAAATATGTTTGTTTTAGAAAGACAAATCTAATATTCCCCACGCACTCACATATGAGATCAGTTCAAATGTTATCAGCATTGGTATAAGGTAAAAAAACAAACAAAGGAAACAAAGGTGTTTGGGTCTCGCATAATATAACACATTCCATTTCAGACAGTGTGTCAAGGGTGAGAATTACACAGTACCTTCCCATCGTGGGTCTTTGTCCCTGGGGAAGATTGTGTAGTGTGATGTTATGCGAGGCATCACTGCAGATGAGCAATTCCGTCCCCACGTGTAGTGCTGTGAAGGTGCATGTTCCGCTTGCACTGTTTTCAATGCTCGTATACACCTTTGGGCTGCAAAGAACAAGGCAGATCCAGTCAGTGCCGACGGACTGGCGAGGAAGCTGATAAGGTGAGGTCCTACTGTATACCTTCAGAGTGTGTACACATGTTACCTTATGCACAGTACAAACAGTCAGACAGTAAAAAAGGACATTCAAGAGATGACTTTGTTTACAGCTATCTTGATGACTCAAGTCATTATGGAAGTTTTATTGTGGTCATACAGCAGAACTGTTACGCTGTACAATACATTGCAACTGAACGTGTCACTATTCTTCTGTGTAGCAGCCTATGAGATTTGTATGGGCTTATGTAGCAGTGGAGGGTTATCAGGAGGTAGGGGAGGGCCATCCTACTCTGCAGATTTCATAAAAACAGTGAAACTTTAAAAACAAAAGTGATCCTTAGATAAAACTATAGTAAATATATTAATGTCACCAAATAACTGATTAAAACTGTTTTGCAAGTAAGTTCTACAGTAGCCTCAACAGCCTCTAGGGTTACACCATGACTTCAATACAAAACCCAGGAGGCTCATGGTTCACATCCCTTTTCCATAGACTTACACAGTAATTATAATCGATTTCCGGGGGACGTCCTCCAACCTATTATAGCTCTTGCAGTATGAACTGATGTTGTCCATCCAATCAAAGGATCAGATAATTAATATAGTACTGAAAGCATAACCTACAGCTAGCGAACGCTGCAGTGCATATAATGCGGTGAGTAGTTGACTCAGAGAGAGAAAGACAATAGCTTAACAGTTGAACAAATTAATTTCTTAAATTAATGAAGCAGCAGAGCTATATTTTGTTATATTTCTTCTCTTCTTAGTTTACCTTTCACTTACTTAGCTTATGCGGCTAATTTAGCCTACTCAACAACCTGACTGAAAAAGAGAGGAATGTTATTTATGTTAGCTAGTAGGCTAAGACTATCCACCACTGCAACTCTTCCAAGTTAAGCAAAGCTTTCGGTTTTATTAATTTGCCATTGGGGTCCGCCGGTGTAACTGCTAAACTACTCGCTGTACTGCATGATTGTACACCTGGTTTGTGGGTTTACTACATGTTAGCTGTTAATATGGTAACATCGATGTAGGCTAAGTAGAGGTTATGGTATGAAGGTTTGCCTTGGAGAGGTTTTTGCGCCTGGTCAGACTGCGGTTGTGTTGTGCACTGAAGTCCACAAGCAAAGGGAAAAGGTGAGAGGAGAAGAGGGTGTAAATGTGAGAAGAAATTAAACAACGCGCAAAGTGATGTTGATGCATGCTTTGTGGCTGCTATGAGAGTGAACTGTGTGTGCAGGTGATCTGGGGGGAATTCATTCTGCTGATTCTGTTGCAAAACGTTTCTTAAATGGAATGAAACGGGGAGGGACCTACCGGAATTTGTCCAATACAAACTCTGATTTTTGACTAATGATTACACCCCTGATCAGCTTGATGCAGGCAAGAGTGTGCAAGGTCGGTATTGTAAGTTTCACTGTCATCTTGATTAATCCAATTTGTCTCTTGAACTGTGCACATACATTATTAACTTTCATTTGTAGGCTAGGTTGTAGCAACCTCATGATGGGTATAGGGCAAATTTTAGTATCCCATAGAAGCATAAACTCATCTATGTTAGATTGAGCTGGGTGAATGGTACAGTATATGAATGACAGTCATCTGTAATAGAAATAAGGCCATATACAGTGCCTTGCGAAAGTATTCGGCCCCCTTGAACTTTGCGACCTTTTGCCACATTTCAGGCTTCAAACATAAAGATATAAAACTGTATATTTTTGTGAAGAAACAACAACAAGTGGGACACAATCATGAAGTGGAACGACATTTATTGAATATTTCAAACTTTTTTAACATCAAAAACTGAAAAATTGGGCGTGCAAAATTATTCAGCCCCTTTACTTCCAGTGCAGCAAACTCTCTCCAGAAGTTCAGTGAGGATCTTTGAATGATCCAATGTTGACCTAAATGACTAATGATGATAAATACAATCCACCTGTGTGTAATCAAGTCTCTGTATAAATGCACCTGCACTGTGATAGTCTCAGAGGTCCGTTAAAAGCGCAGAGAGCATCATGAAGAACAAGGAACACACCAGGCAGGTCCGAGATACTGTTGTGAAGAAGTTTAAAGCCGGATTTGGATACAAAAAGATTTCCCAAGCTTTAAACATCCTAAGGAGCACTGTGCAAGCGATAATATTGAAATGGAAGGAGTATCAGACCACTGCAAATCTACCAAGACCTGGCCGTCCCTCTAAACTTTCAGCTCATACAAGTAGAAGACTGATCAGAGATGCAGCCAAGAGGCCCATGATCACTCTGGATGAACCGCAGAGATTTACAGCTGAGGTGGGAGACTCTGTCCATAGGACAACAATCAGTCGTATATTGCACAAATCTGGCCTTTATGGAAGAGTGGCAAGAAGAAAGCCATTTCTTAAAGATATCCATAAAAAGTGTCTTAAAGTTTGCCACAAGCCACCTGGGAGACACATCAAACATTTGGAAGAAGGTGCTCTGGTCAGATGAAACCAAAATGGAACTTTTTGGCAACAATGCAAAACGTTATGTTTGGCGTAAAAGCAACACAGCTCATCACCCTGACCACACCATCCCCACTGTCAAACATGGTGGTGGCAGCATCATGGTTTGGGCCAGCTTTTCTTCAGCAGGGACAGGGAAGATGGTTTAAAATTGATGGGAAGATGGATGGAGCCAAATACAGGACCATTCTGGAAGAAAACCTGATGGAGTCTGCAAAAGACCTGAGACTGGGACGGAGATTTGTCTTCCAACAAGACAATGATCTAAAACATAAAGCAAAAGCTACAATGGAATGGTTCAAAAATAAACATATCCAGGTGTTAGAATGGCCAAGTCAAAGTCCAGACCTGAATCCAATCGAGAATCTGTGGAAAGAACTGAAAACTGCTGTTCACAAATGCTCTCCATCCAACCTCACTGAGCTTGAGCTGTTTTGCAAGGAGGAATGGGAAAAAATGTCAGTCTCTCGATGTGCAAAACTGAGAGAGACATACCCCAAGCGACTTACAGCTGTAATCGCAGCAAAAGGTGGCGCTACAAAGTATTAACTTAAGGGGGCTGAATAATTTTGCACGCCCAATTTTTCAGTTTTTGATTTGTTAAAGTTTGAAATATCCAATAAATGTCGTTCCACTTCATGATTGTGTCCCACTTGTTGTTGATTCTTCACAAAAAAATACAGTTTTATATCTTTGTTTGAAGCCTGAAATGTGGCAAAAGGTCGCAAAGTTCAAGGGGCCCGAATACTTTCGCAAGGCACTGTACTTATTTTGTTCTCCCTAATTTTGAACGGCACCAACCGCCACTGATGTGCAATTGTCAATAGGCAATGTAATCCACGTCCATTTAGGTCATGAGATTGTCAGCAAAAGAGTACTGGTATCAGCCAGTTAAGTTATCACCTATAGCAGTCAACAAATACTGCTAGCTTTCCCGAGACAATGATTCCTGCCTTGGCTTGTCAGTAGATTGACGCCATGAGACGTCACAACTGTCAATATTGACACTCACGGTCAAGCTAGCTAGCTAGTTAGCTAAGATAGTCAGCCAATTACTTTTGAAAGTGCATAACTAATAATATTACTTTAGTTCAATATTAGTTAACGTACAAAATACTTAATGTATTTCTGCACGTACTAAACTAACATTGGCTGACCAAAGGACAATCGTTAGTGACCTATATTATAACAGTATTTGACTTCAACTTTGCCCTATATTTAGCTTAGCTAACTAGCTTAGCAAACCGGGCAAAAGGTGCCAGACTGGAGCTAGCGTTTCAAGATTCCACAAAGCTAATGTCAACCGTATTTACTAAGTAAATGTTAGTCCATGCCACTCTCAAATTATAGATAACTATCATTTACAAAATAGGGGAACATAGTGTCAAAAGGCAAGACAGAGAATATATGGAAACTGACAGGCGTATGAATAGCTGGCTACCTAACTTACCTTGAATTGAATATCTGCTAGCTGGAAACATCGTATGAAGGTCAGCTAGTGCTAGTAGCAGTCCTCTTTAGGTACTGACAAAGGCTCTTGCAGCTCAGCCACCCCAATGATCATGCAAGTCTGTTGGGACAACAAAATTCGTCTCATAACAGACCACTGAAGTTGTCGGTAACTCCACACAGTGCGCATATGCCTCAATGTCCTGGCACGTTCACACGTGAGTCAAATGAGGCGGTACCTGGGTAAATTTAGATCTAAAAACCGGAAATGAGTTATGGGGAAATAAAGTTTTGGGATAAACCGCAACAATTAGGTCTGAGGTTAACGCAGGCTTAGGAAATCTTATACGTTTTGTTTTTTATACGTTTTTTATTGTTTTCAGTCAGTTTTTATTTTCGGCGTTTATCCAAAAACCCGACAAACTCAATTTATTTCCACATAGGCTTTGGCCAACAAGTCATGGCTGAGTTAATGCCTACACAAAGATGCCATTACTATTGCTTTCTATAGAACTCCTCAGTGGACAAATAATAACCATAAAACCTTGCAGTCAAACACATAAATGGTTCTAATCATCTTCCACCATTCATTTTTTCACATAGTGAATTTTACAAGCACTTCAAATGTAGTATGTGTTTTGTGTAGTTTTAACTTGGTGTGATGTTTTGATAACTTTGCAATTCTCTCTTGGACAAGGTGAGTTTTATCAATATATTCACCTCAATTTACTCTGACATTTTTATTAGCAACAGAGAGAACCTCAGCAAGACAAAAAATCCTGCAGGAAGTTCCTGCACTTCATCTTTACCCGACGTTGTCAGCTATCATTCACCAGCACGATCAGAGAGAGACCTGTGCCCAATCCATGATGAATCCATGTGCTGTATTGAAATTACTTGAATTAAGTGTTGAACTTCTTCATCCCCTTTCTGTGTCTTCGCTAGCCACTGACTACACTTTAGCTAGCTAGTTGGCAGAGCAGTAGATCAATAAATCAGCCTAGATAGTTTTTTGTACAGTATATCGACTTTGGTGTCTATTTAAGACCTTATAGCATTTTTCAAGGATGAGCATAAGAACATTAAAAGGGGAGAAGACCACTAAATGTGGACAAGTGCAGCTATTGTGAGGTGCAATTTACTGGTTTGGTCAGGGCCAGCTTGAGGGATAAAGTTTATCCTGTGTCGGGGAGTGTATCTAAGTTAAGTTTGAGCATATTAGCAATACAATGTGTTCTATACAGCTGTCAACGTTCTACAAGGAAAGAGCCACTTAATAAACTATATAATCATTAACCAGATTACCCCGGATACCAGACTTAGGTGAGTGATAACTCAGTTCTAGAATGTTGTCATTGAGAATTAATCTAAAAATCTATTGACATTCAGAATTGACTTTGTTTAGAAATCGAGCCTGTATTGTACTTGCATTACCAGAGACAAATCTTCAAAGGCACATTATTTATTTACAGTCTTGATTTATAGGATCCTTCCCACTTTATGATTTACATGTCAAGTGATAAAATCCCAAGTTATTAATTACACATTTATGGGAAAACTGCACTTGTCCTCGAAAATTACAGTTTATGAAATATTATACACCTTCTAATGTCATCAATCAAATCAAACTTTATTTATATAGCACATTTCTTATAACAAATGATTTAAGGTGTTCAAAGTCATGCATTGAAAGACGTGGCACTTAACATCCTTCCTCTTGGCAGGTGTCTATAGGTGACCAGGGGATTCTCTCTACCCCATGCGAATGCCTCTGTGGAGCTCGTAAGTGTAGCCATATAGCCTAAGCCAGCCGTGCCCAACTAGGTGCAATTAGTGGCGGACCTGTACCCGGCCGAAGACTGCAACCCTCTGTCCAGGGGATCCCACAGAGGACGATCTTCAGTGGCTAAGGAACCGTCTCCAGGGCAAGTTCAATGGAATGGCATATCTCCATGAACCTGAGCCAGATCAACCGCTACCCTTTCTGTCATCCCTGTGTGTACCGGACATTGTTTAGAAGCAAGGGAACCTGGGGCTTGCAGGCATCCTGGCTGGCATGGCGCTGTCGGTGGAGCAGCAGGAGGCTTTACGGCAGCGCACCAACCCCAGCGCACCAAGTTGGACAGCGCACCAACCCCAACTGGCACACCATGAGGAGAGGGAGGTTGACGGCCAGCAGTTATGGAGCAGTGGTTATGGCCAAGCCCGTTACTCTGTTGCTGCCAAAAAGGGTCCTCCGATCACAGTCATTGGTTGAATTGTTGTCTGTAAAGTGGGGCATAGATATCAAAGACGAGGGCATTAAAAATGGCTACAGGGATGGATCTGCAGGAGTCAAGGCTTTGGGTCATGGAGTCTGGGATCCTGGGTGCCTCACCGGATGGCCTGGTGGGTACCACAGCAGTGGTGGAGGTCAAGTGTCCCTATGGTGCAAGGGATCTTACCACTGAAGAGGCAGTGAAGTCAAAGGATTTCTATATCAAGGAGGTAGGATCTTGCCACCTCTGTAAAGACCATTCTTACTGGTACCAGGTCCAAGTTCAGATCCTCATCACTGGAAGGGACACCTACTTCTTTGTTGTGTGGACCACCAAAGCCTCCGTCATCATCCCCATCCAGCATGACAACCTCTGACAGACTCATATTCCAAAAATATTCCACACAGTTCATACAAACACACTAGGCTCCCATAATAGGTTATATTACATACAAATACATTTGTGGTTAACATTATCATGGGCACAGTGGGAATTTATACATGTGATGTTCAAATTATTTTTTAACCCAGTGTCTTGATGAAGGCCCCAGTCATCCCTGCCTGTACCTGACATTGTTGAAAAACAAGTGAACAATGAATAAAGATCATACACAAACAAAAGGTTCCTAGAATAGGTTCTATTATATTCAAGTTTTGCTCACAGCAGCCAACTAAAGTAATATAGTTAAGTTCAATCACAGGCTGGTCTGAATGCATCTCCTCCGTTTCATTCAGTAGTAAAACAGTTGACATTGCATTTTATCATGGGCACAGTGGGAAAATATTTCTGTGATGTTTAAATTAGGTCTTACCCCCAGAGGGAGTGAGTGAGAGAGTACATCACTTCCAGCAGATCTCCTTGCTGAGGATGGCGTTGATCATGCACTGCTTCTCGTGGGGTGAGCTTGATGTTCTGCATGTCACGCCTCATGTCTAAAACATGGGGGAAAATGGGACATGAAGTCAACATTTCGATGCATCTACAAATTCAATGTTTTACACAATATTGCGTCACATTTGATGAGTTACTGACCTGTCCGTCCACATGCTCGATCTGCTGTAGTCTCCACAACTAGACGCTCGCGCTCGGATCACAACTGGTACAAGATATCCATGCACCGGATTGTCTGAGGGATACACTCCTGTTGGACTGGAAAACGGAGGCATTTGGTCAGTGTTAGGTATTTTTCAATGCTGTATCCCCATCTTTATCTGGACAGAAAACACATTGTCCAGGGTGTGTTTGTGTTATGATAAATAATGTGACATGGTCCCTTAACACCCAATTGTCACACCTCATTGTTTGTTCTTGTTTCCCAATCGACAGTCTGGATCTTCCTCTTCTGCCATGGGGGATGAGCTACCTTTTTTCTGGTAAATACTGGGCCATTTATCTTTCCCAACAGAAAATGGCAGCTGCAGACCAGTGTGTTGTCACTGGGTTTCCAGTTCGCCCATCTGAAAGTAGCTAGCTAAAAGAATTACTAAAATGGTAACATCTATATTAAAATACCATAACCTACAGACTTGACTATAGTAACGGTAAAATAGACTGGGTTTTGATCTAGCTGCACATCTAAAATCCTACTATGTGGATGGAACATTTCTGCTGGGATGGAGGAATTATTTGGAATGCTCAACTAGATGATCAGGACAGTCTAGGGTACTATTTGCCTGAAGATGTGAAGTATTGCTATGAGCTATAAGACTGTACGTCTGATTCTAATTCTCAAGAGGAAAGTTAAATCCCTCAGCCGTGAGGTCACTGAGGACCAACAGTAGTAGGGGGATCATCTGGACTGAGATGCAGGGATGGAACATAAGGATTTGGGGTAATGGCCAGCAGACCATGATTTCTACTAGCATGTAGGTCTTATATCTGTGGCATGCGATGTTTGTAAAGGCAAAATTTCACTGCTGTGTCAGGCTAGTTTGGCACATTGTCCACTAGCCCAGTCTGAAAAGTACTAGCCTCGGGCTAGCTTAATTTTCATCCCTGACTCCACAGGCCATTTGATCAGTCATGTCCAACAGATGCAGTAATGGAACAAAACCGTTTGTGTTATGTATGGGAAAACATTGAGCCCACACGTCCTTTGTGAGCTAGCTGGCCAGATAGTTAACGTTAGCTCACCGTTCGTGTAGTCACACTTTTGACATGCTAGCTAATGTTAGCCCACCAGGATATTTAGTGAAAGTTTAACTAGCTAGTTACGTTAGCTCATCGTTCGTGGAGTCAGACTTTTCCCCAGACCCCAGTGGTGGTGACATGCTAACTAGTCCACCAGGGCAGGGATATTTAATGTTTTCTCTAACATGTCATCCATCGCCTGTTGGGAAAGTCAGACTACACGACAGTGAGATACGGTGCAACATTAGCTAGTTAACTTTAGCTAATGTAGCCAACTAGGCAACCAAGGTGCCTAACCAGCTAGCCCATCAGGCAATATATAGCTGGATATATCCTTGCTTTGGTGGGCTAGCATGTCACCACGTGAAAAAGTATGACTACATAAACTGTGAGCTAAAGTTAACTAGCTGGCTAGTTCACGAAGGACTTGTCAATAATAAGAGGAAGGCGCAGCAGCGCCTCTTCAACCTCAGGAGGCTGAAGAAATTCGGCTTGTCACCAAAAGCACTCACAAACTTCTACAGATGCACAATCGAGAGCATCCTGGCGGGCTGTATCACCGCCTGGTATGGCAACTGCACCGCCCTCAACCGTAAGGCTCTCCAGAGGGTAGTGAGGTCTGCACAACGCATCACCGGGGGCAAACTACCTGCCCTCCAGGACACCTACACCACCCGATGCTACAGGAAGGCCATAAAGATCATCAAGGACATCAACCACCCGAGCCACTGCCTGTTCACCCCGCTGCCATCCAGAAGGCGAGGTCAGTACAGGTGCATCAAAGCTGGGACCGAGAGACTGAAAAACAGCTTCTATCTCAAGGCCATCAGACTGTTAAACAGCCACCACTAACATTGAGTGGCTACTGCCAACACACTGTCAATGACACTGACTCTACTCCAGCCACTTTAATCATGGGAATTGATGGGAAATGATGTAAATATATCACTAGCCACTTTAAACAATGCTACCTTATATAATGTTACTTACCCTACATTGTTCATCTCATATGCATACGTTGATACTGTACTCTATATCATCGACTGCATCCTTATGTAATACATGTATCACTAGCCACTTTAACTATGCCACTTGGTTTACATACTTATCTCATATGTATATACTGTACTCGATATCATCTACTGTATCTTGCCTATGCTGCTCTGTACCATCACTCATTCATATATCCTTATGTACATATTCTTTATCCCCTTACACTGTGTATGACAGTAGTTTTTTTTTTTGGAATTGTTAGTTAGATTACTTGCTCGTTATTACTGCATTGTCGGAACTAGAAGCACAAGCATTTCGCTACACTCGCATTAACATCTGCTAACCATGTGTATGTGACAAATAAAATTTGATTTGATTTGAGGTCACAACAGTCATTATGCTAGCCTATGCTGTTTTTTTTGGGTTTTTTTTACTTATGAGGAACATGCTTTGCACACGTAACTACAGTCCGTGGTTATCTAGCAAATATTTAGGGATGCACCGACATGACATTTTCGGCCGATACCGATATCTGATATTTTCCTTGCCAAAATAAACAGATACCGATAACCGCTATTAAAATGTTTAGGGCCTTTAAGCATTCTAGTACAGTTAAATAGTTTAAACACACACTGACCAAAAGGTTATTTTGTTGGTATTTACGTATGTCCCCATCACCAGTAAAACATAATCAAAACCTATTTCTTTCACTTACTTGCTGTGCTGTTTCGTTGTTCATTTGTTCAGTCATTTCAATCTCAACCAGGATTTGATCATACATGTCAAGCAGTGAAGTTTCAGCTCTCTGTCCATGGTCTCTTCTGTCGTGGGTCCTCTTCAGTGCGCACTGTCACGGTGTACGTTTCCATATTGTTCAGCTGTGTCAAACATTTCAGGTAACCCTGTTTCTTGTCTGCATCAAAGTAGCGGCCCTTGTATCTAGCATCGAGCATGGCGGCGACACAGCAAAGAATGCCACCGAATCACTTGTTCACTTGTTCACTTGTTCCGAATCACTCCTCCTCCCAGTTAGGGGGAGTGATGAGCTCTACAGCAGAGTCTCACAACTCAATCGCTGGTTGAAAACTGTTTTCTGCCCCTCCCAAAAGATAGAATTTGTAGATAATTGGCCCTCTTTCTGGGACTCACCCACAAACAGGACCAAGCCTGACCTGCTGAGGAGTGACGGACTCCATCCTAGCTGGAGGGGTGCTCTCATCTTATCTACCAACATAGACAGGGCTCTAACTCCTCTAGCTCCACAATGAAATAGGGTGCAGGCCAGGCAGCAGGCTGTTAGCCAGCCTGCCAGCATAGTGGAGTCTGCCACTAGCACAGTCAGTGTAGTCAGCTCAGCTATCACCATTGAGACCGTGTCTGTGCCTCGACCTAGGTTGGGCAAAACTAAACATGGCGGTGTTCGCCTTAGCAATCTCACTAGGATAAAGACCACCTCCATTCCTGTCATTACTGAAAGAGATCATGATACCTCACATCTCAAAATAGGGCTACTTAATGTTAGATCCCTTACTTCAAAGGCAATTATAGTCAATGAACTAATCACTGATCATAATCTTGATGTGATTGGCCTGACTGAAACATGGCTTAAGCCTGATGAATTTACTGTTTTAAATGAGGCCTCACCTCCTGGCTACACTAGTGACCATATCCCCCGTGCATCCCGCAAAGGCGGAGGGGTTGCTAACATTTACGATAGCAAATTTCAATTTACAAAAAAAAAAAAATGACGTTTTCGTCTTTTGAGCTTCTAGTCATGAAATCTATGCAGCCTACTCAATCACTTTTTATAGCTACTGTTTACAGGCCTCCTGGGCCATATACAGCGTTTCTCACTGAGTTCCCTGAATTCCTATCGGACCTTGTAGTCATAGCAGATAATATTCTAATCTTTGGTGACTTTAATATTCACATGGAAAAGTCCACAGACCCACTCCAAAAGGCTTTCGGAGCCATCATCGACTCAGTGGGTTTTGTCCAACATGTCTCTGGACCCACTCACTGTCACAGTCATACGCTGGACCTAGTTTTGTCCCATGGAATAAATGTGGTGGATCTTAATGTTTTTCCTCATAATCCTGGACTATCGGACCACCATTTTATTACGTTTGCAATTGCAACAAATAATCTGCTCAGACCCCAACCAAGGAACATCAAAAGTCGTGCTATGAATTCACAGACAACACAAAGATTCCTTGATGCCCTTCCAGACTCCCTCTGCCTACCCAAGGACGCCAGAGGACAAAAATCAGTTAACCACCTAACTGAGGATCTCAATTTAACCTTGCGCAATACCCTAGATGCAGTTGCACCCCTAAAAACTAAAAAAAATTCTCATAAGAAACTAGCTCCCTGGTACACAGAAAATACCCGAGCTCTGAAGCAAGCTTCAGAAAATTGGAACGGAAATGGCGCCACACCAAACTGGAAGTCTTCCGACTAGCTTGGAAAGACAGTACCGTGCAGTACCGAAGAGCCCTTACTGCTGCTCGATCATCCTATTTTTCTAACTTAATTGAGGAAAATAAGAACAATCCGAAATTCCTTTTTGATACTGTCGCAAAGCTAACTAAAAAGCAGCATTCCCCAAGAGAGGATGACTTTCACTTTAGCAGTGATAAATTCATGAACTTCTTTGAGGAAAAGATTATGATTATTAGAAAGCAAATTACGGACTCCTCTTTAAACCTGCGTATTCCTCCAAACCTCAGTTGTCCTGAGTCTGCACAACTCTGCCAGGACCTAGGATCAAGAGAGACGCTCAAGTGTTTTAGTACTATATCTCTTGACACAATGATGAAAATAATCATGGCCTCTAAACCTTCAAGCTGCATACTGGACCCTATTCCAACTAAACTACTGAAAGAGCTGCTTCCTGTGCTTGGCCCTCCTATGTTGAACATAATAAACGGCTCTCTATCCACTGGATGTGTACCAAACTCACTAAAAGTGGCAGTAATAAAGCCTCTCTTGAAAAAGCCAAACCTTGACCCAGAAAATACAAAAAACTATCCGCCTATATCGAATCTTCCATTCCTCTCAAAAATTTTAGAGAAGGCTGTTGCTCAGCAACTCACTGCCTTCCTGAAGACAAACAATGTATACGAAATGCTTCAGTCTGGTTTTAGACCCCATCATAGCACTGAGACGGCACTTGTGAAGGTGGTAAATGACATTTTAATGGCATCGGACCGAGCTCTGCATCTGTCCTCGTGCTCCTAGACCTTAGTGCCGCTTTTGATACCATCGATCACCACATTCTTTTGGAGAGATTGGAAACCCAAATTGGTCTACACGGACATGTTCTGGCCTGGTTTAGATCTTATCTGTCGGAAAGATATCAGTTTGTCTCTGTGAATGGTTTGTCCTCTGACAAATCAACTGTAAATTTCGGTGTTCCTCAAGGTTCCGTTTTAGGACCACTATTGTTCTCACTATATATTTTACCTCTTGGGGATGTTATTCGAAAACATAATGTAAACTTTCACTGCTATGCGGATGACACACAGCTGTACATTTCAATGAAACATGGTGAAGCCCCAAAATTGCCCTCGCTAGAAGCATGTGTTTCAGACATAAGGAAGTGGATGGCTGCAAACTTTCTACTATTAAACTCGGACAAAACAGAGATGCTTGTTCTAGGTCCCAAGAAACAAAGAGATCTTCTGTTGAATCTGACAATTAATCTTAATGGTTGTACAGTCGTCTCAAATAAAACTGTGAAGGACCTCGGCGTTACTCTGGACCCTGATCTCTCTTTTGAAGAACATATCAAGACCATTTCAAGGACATCTTTTTTCCATCTACGTAACATTGCAAAAATCAGAAACTTTCTGTCCAAAAATGATGCAGAAAAATTAATCCATGCTTTTGTCACTTCTAGGTTAGACTACTGCAATGCTCTATTTTCCGGCTACCCGGATAAAGCACTAAATAAACTTCAGTTAGTGCTAAATACGGCTGCTAGAATCCTGACTAGAACCAAAAAATTTGATCATATTACTCCAGTGCTAGCCTCTCTACACTGGCTTCCTGTCAAAGCAAGGGCTGATTTCAAGGTTTTACTGCTAACCTACAAAGCATTACATGGGCTTGCTCCTACCTATCTCTCTGATTTGGTCCTGCCGTACATACCTACACGTACGCTACGGTCACAAGACGCAGGCCTCCTAATTGTCCCTAGAATTTCTAAGCAAACAGCTGGAGGCAGGGCTTTCTCCTATAGAGCTCCATTTTTATGGAACGGTCTGCCTACCCATGTCAGAGACGCAAACTCGGTCTCAACCTTTAAGTCTTTACTGAAGACTCATCTCTTCAGTGGGTCATATGATTGAGTGTAGTCTGGCCCAGGAGTGGGAAGGTGAACGGAAAGGCTCTGGAGCAACGAACCACCCTTGCTGTCTCTGCCTGGCCGGTTCCCCTCTTTCCACTGTGATTCTCTGCCTCTAACCCTATTACGGGGGCTGGGTCACTGGCTTACTGGGGCTCTATCTTGCCGTCCCTGGAGGGGTGCGTCACCTGAGTGGGTTGATTCACTGTTGTGGTCATCCTGTCTGGGTTGGCGCCCCCCCCTTGGGTTGTGCCGTGGTGGAGATCTTTGTGGGCTATACTCAGCCTTGTCTCAGGATGGTAAGTTGGTGGTTGAAGATATCCCTCTAGTGGTGTGGGGGCTGTGCTTTGGCAAAGTGGGTGGGGTTATATCCTTCCTGTTTGGCCCTGTCCGGGGGTGTCCTCGGATGGGGCCACAGTGTCTCCTGACCCCTCCTGTCTCAGCCTCCAGTATTTATGCTGCAGTAGTTTATGTGTCGGGGGGCTGGGGTCAGTTTGTTTATCTGGAGTACTTCTCCTGTCCTATTCGGTGTCCTGTGTGAATCTAAGTGTGCGTTCTCTAATTCTCTCCTTCTCTCTTTCTTTCTCTCTCTCGGAGGACCTGAGCCCTAGGACCTGAGCTCCAGGACTACCTGACATGATGACTCCTTGCTGTCCCCAGTCCACCTGGCCATGCTGCTGTTCCAGTTTCAACTGACCTGAGCCCTAGGACCATGCCCCAGGACTACCTGACATGATGACTCCTTGCTGTCCCCAGTCCACCTGGCCATGCTGCTGCTCCAGTTTCAACTTCCACCTGACTGTGCTGCTGCTCCAGTTTCAACTGTTCTGCCTTATTATTATTCGACCATGCTGGTCATTTATGAACATTTGAACATCTTGGCCATGTTCTGTTATAATCTCCACCCGGCACAGCCAGAAGAGGACTGGCCACCCCACATAGCCTGGTTCCTCTCTAGGTTTCTTCCTAGGTTTTGGCCTTTCTAGGGAGTTTTTCCTAGCCACCGTGCTTCTACACCTGCATTGCTTGCTGTTTGGGGTTTTAGGCTGGGTTTCTGTACAGCACTTTGAGATATCAGCTGATGTACGAAGGGCTATATAAATAAATTTGATTTGATGATTTGATTTGATTCACAGCCTCTAGTCGAGTACTTTTGCAAGTTTTAACCCCACGGTCTGTTTTGACAGTTTTATTGAGCAGGTCTTTCAAGCGCCATGACAGAGGATATCACGTCTGCTGCAGACGCAGTTGATGAGCTTATTTCTCAAGTCAGTTGTTCGAATGGAGCTAGGAGTGTGTTCATGTTTCAAACATGTTCTCAAATGCCATTGAAATGGCAGAAGCGGTATGAGAACCAGCACATTCTTGAGCATGCAATACGGCTTTCCTCATTACGAAATCCTTGTCGACCCACTGTGCTGTCAGAGCTCATTGGGCTGACATCGCTGGTTCAAATGTCAGTCGTGAAGCTAATAGCAGTGACGCCCATATCAAGTAGCTAATTAATGTGAGTTTCAACAATACTGTGTAACTCCGGTAGTGCAACATCTGAAAAATAGCGCCTACTTGGTAGTATGTACCGGGGCTCGAGGTGCTTGACCAGTCGAAAGCCAACATCATCCACGACAGAACGGTTGATTGTCAAGCTCAATGAATACCATTATCTTGGCATTAATGGATTTCGCCTTTGAGTTGTCTCGCTGAAATGTTTTTCCTCTTTCAAATGACTGCTCGACTTGAACTTGTTTAGTTGTTGGAAGTATGTGTTTAGTTTTTTTCTGCTTTTGTCCTGAGTATTCGCTGAACATCTGGGGATGATGCATTTTCAAATGAGTAATTAGGTATGTGGTATTGAATGATTTCACTTTCTCCCCTCCTCAGGAAATAATAGGAGCACAAACGTTGCATATGGCCTTTTTTTTTATCTTCGTTTGAAACTTCTAAATAGATCCCCACAGCAGAAATTGTGGTTAGGAATGCTGTGTTGCATGTATAGCGTCAGCTTTGACATCAGTTTTGCGCACAGTGTTAAACTAGACATTGGGCCGATGTTGCCATTTTTAGATAATGTCGGCCGATTCTGATATGCTTACCATTGTGCATCCCAACTCATTTTCATGAGTTTCTAGCTAACCACAAATATTTGATCTAACCAAAATGGCTTGTTAGTGTAATAGGTTGAAAAATTGTCACACAAAATAGACACCCCCTAATTTGAAAAAACAAAAAACAAATTGTATGTATCTTAATAAACTTTGGGCCAGTAACCGAAAGGTTGCTGGATTGAATCCCCGAGCTGACTATGTAAAAATGTGTCATTCTGCCCCTGAACAAGGCAGTGAACCCAATGTACCCCGGTAGGCCGTCATTGTAAATAAGAATTTGTTCTTAAGTGACTTGCCTAGTTAAATAAAGGTTTAAAAAAACTATTTTCTACACGCTTTAGCAGTATTTAGCCCATCAGTCCAATAGATGGCGCTGTTTCATTGTGGCAGTGAGGAAAGCAACAAGTTCTGACCAAGCGCACATAATTTCCTTAAAAGTGCCAGAACTGTAAAGACTAACTTTTGTGCCCGTTTCTTATTATCACTACAGGTATGTAACAGCCCATTTGAACTTTCTAATACCGAAAGAACATCATAACATGCTGGATGACAAACCAGTAAAGGGATTATCATGTTTGGTGAATGTTGTATGTGTTCATTTTGTATCAAACTGAGTGGTTGAAGAACGTGACAGAATTAATGAGTGTATGTTAGCTTTTATGCTAGCTGTGGTGCAAACTATTTTACAAGTCACATAGAGACGTTGGTTTTCTGAGTAAATGTACATGATTTCCTAATAGTAATTTTGCAAATAATCAATTTATTTGAGGTTTCTGAGTTGGTTTTACGTGTTATTAGTCTTCTGTAAAATTGTGCTCCCTGCCTGTGTCAACGGACTTTAGTATAGGCAGTGCGGGTGCGAGAGAGAGAGTTAATGTCATGGTTGCACCACTGTTTTGAAGCTGAATGTAATGCTTATCTGTTTTCTGCATGTGTAGCAATATTCAGACACGTCAGTTGTTTATCTTTATCCATAAGTGTTTCGATTGTGAATGAGGGAATGTAGGTACATTGCATTTGTTTCAAGTTAATGTGTGCACTTGTATGTGGATGAATGTTTTGTCATCACTTATCAATCCACAGTGGTGTAAAAAGTACCCAATTGTCATACTTGAGTAAAAGTAAAGAAAGATATGTTAATAGAAGATGATTCAAGTGAAAGTCACCCATTAAAATTGAATTATTTGGTTGTAAATATACTTCACTATCAAAAGAAAAAGTATAAATCATTAAACATTTTATAAAGCAAACCAGGCGTCACCTTTTTCATAGTTAAAAAAATGTATTTACAGATAGCCAGGGGGACACTCCAACACTCTGACATAATTTACAAACACAGCATGTGTTTAGTGAGTCCGCCAGATCAGAGGCCGTAGGGATGACCTTAGATGATCTCTTGATAAGTGTTTGAATTAGATAACCAGACAAGCATTCTGAAGTGTCTTAACACTTAGTACTTATTTATGTAATAAGAAAGACTCTGAATACAAGCAATTGAACTGGAGCTTCACATTTACTCAAACTAGTTAGTACCAGAATAACATAGAACAACACTGCGCATGACCAAGGGTGCTCCATTCTTAAAGGGGACATCAGTAATTAACAGAACATAACACATTCAAAATGCAACTAGTACTTTTGGATGTCAGGGAAAATGTATGGAGTAAGTTTTCAAAAATATAAATAGTAAAGATACCCCCAAAAAACGACCTTAAGTAAAAAATACTTCAATGTACTACTTAAGTACATTACACCACTGTCAATCAATTTAAATTTAATTGATAACCAAATATTTGAAATGAGAGAATTTAATTTTAAAAATCATATTAGAGAATAAAGAATGTGTCAAAAATCACTTCAGAGGCCACCTTCAAAGTCAGTCTGAGGCCGGTAACATTAGAAGCTAGCAAACAGGACTTACTTGCCTTATCACACAGCTCCAGCGACATCTCTCGCTTACAGAGATCAGAAAACGATCAAATGGAGAAATGTGGAGGTTTTTCCCTACCCTGCGTCTTGAAGAATGACATCAAAGCTTGTGACAGGATGTGTAGTTCTGTATGATAGCCACATTGGCAGCTAATTTCATTTTTGGTGGGTACAGGCGAATATATTGATAAAGGTTACCTTCTCCAAGAGAGATTTCCGCAGTTATCAAAACGTCATGCCAAAGAAAGCCTACACAAACCAGCCATATATGAAGTAGTTCTAAAATCCACTACGGAAAAATGAATGGTGGAAAAACGATTGGAACCATTTCCGAATTTTACTGCTAGGTCTTATGACTATTACTCATACTATGGTACTCAATTGACCCAGAGCCATGTACAGTATTTTATATATTGACTCATAATGCAGGTTTCAATGTTTTTACTCATCTAGAAACATTTTTTTATACACATTGAAAAGGATAATATGACAAGAATGATATAAAATATTACATTGCTCACGTTACATCTAGAAAGCAAACAAATCATGCATAGTTTTTTATTTCCAAGCTTGATGCTATGTAAAGCTTTACAATTTTTGGGGGCCAATATCATACTGTAATACTGTAATATATGGCATTTACGTAACAGGTGTTTTTATCCAAAGTGACAACAGGGAGTCCACACATTTTTGTATGGGACCGCAGAGTGGTAATTTGACACTAGCGATCCACCACTCTGTTGTTGCTAGTGCCATGCTCTTACTAATTAAGCCACACAGGACGACTACAATACATGATTACAATACAGGTGGAAGGTGTATGATCGCCACCCACTTGAGCGTACCACCCTCCCAAGGCCTTGGATGAGGTATGCAATGACATCAATCCAGACCTGTCAAGCTTGGATTCATCATGCCAAAAGGTTTTCCCCAGGTGAATGAACAACCAACAGCCAAATGCTCAAGACAGATTTGATGCAAACTAGTGCCCGCTAAACATTGTTTCCTTCATTCATTTCATTTGTTTCTAGTACACCTATGATATCATATTTGAACAATACATTTATTTTTTGCATCAATAATTATGAAATATGTCTTCAATGATCACGACTTTGATTACACATGGGATTTTCACATTTTTATGGGTCAATTTTGACGTGTAGTGCAAGTGTATTGCCTAATGTGAAAACAGTTTAATGTACTGTCATTTACAGTACTGTAGCATATTACATTCAAATTGCAATTTTGAAACATGTATCTTGCATTTTTTGCTATTGGATTAACTGGTTGTTAAAATAACTAAAATTGAGAAGATATCATTATGTTGTGTTTTGGTAATTAACCCAAATATCTCTAACTGTCGCCCGTGCGTGAGTTAGTTTTTTTCATGCGCGTGAGGTCAGAATGATCTCATTGTTCCAAAATGTTACCTGCGCTGCCCTCAAACCAAGGCATGCTGCCTGCTAATTATCTATAGGCTGTTTCGATTTCAAATGATTTTCTAGCAAGTTTTATTTTCTTAACAACAGTTTGAATTGAGGTGTGTTCCGCCTCCTTGTTATGTCACATGAAGAAGCCCATTTCACTGTTGTGGACAATTTTATATTTGAGGCTTTACTCAGCTGGACAAACTTCTCTCTTCAAGAGCCCAAGCACTTCCTTTGTGTTTCCCAGATCAAGTATGAAGACATCGTGCATATCTAGTCAGAACAGTCCTTGCACAAATATTTTCCCCCGGCACATTATCTGACTGGCGCCAGCATTGCCTTCATAGTTGTTTTCCTTACAAATTGAACTTCGGAACGCACACATGTCCAATCAAAGTAAGGGGCTTATTTTCTGTATATCGTTTCTGCTGTAGCACACCGTATGTATGTATGTATGGATCTTAATGTATTTACGGTTTTATTCACGTTTTAAAGTTCTGGTGACAAATTATGCATTCCGATTCTTGCATAGATTGTAATGGATACACATGATGTGTGTAAAATACTTTTTTGAATGTTGTACTGATTACGATGAGCTAATGCTAAGCTATGTGTGGCGCCATGTTTGTTGACATTATACAATGCATTCTGTCAGACCAAAGATGTTATAACGAGAGAGTTCGCTCAACTGACTTATGGTGCTTTCAAATTCGGAGGTCTAGAAAGAGGCTTCACTTCCAAGTTGGAGCGTTCAAAACAATTTTTCCCATTTGGAGAGTCGTCCCCCCCACATCAGATTGTAACTTTGGTATTTCAGGGTTGGCAGCTCAGAGACCCTCCCTTTCCAGTTTAAAAAATATATATTTAACGTATAAACTCTTGTGTTTGTCCCCCATTTGTTGATAAATCCCCTATCATAGGTAGGCCGTCATTATAAATAAGAATTTGTTCTTAACTGATTTGCCTAGTTAAATAAAATAAATAGTAATATTTCCTGCAACATATCACCCCATGATACCGTCCCACATGTTTTAACCCCAATGGATTTAAACCCCCCTACAAATGAAATGAACCCCCCCTAAAGGGCCACTTTATTAATGGGAATTGATGGGAAATGATGTCAAATATATCACTAGCCACTTTAAACAATGCTACCTAATATAATGTTTACATACCCTACATTATTCATCTCATATGTATACGTATATACTGTACTCTATATCATCTACTGCATCTTACGTAATACATGTATCACTAGCCACTTTATCTATGCCACTTTGTTTACATACTCATCTCATATGTATATACTGCACTCAATACCATCTACTGTATCTTGCCTATGCTGCTCTGTACCATCACTCATTCATATATCTTTATGTACATATTCTTTATCCCCTTACACTTGTGTCTATAAGGTAGTAGTTTTGGAATTGTTAGCTAGATTACTTGTTGGTTATTACTGCATTGTCGGAACTAGAAGCACAAGCATTTCACTACACTCGCATTAACATCTGCTAACCATGTGTGTGTGACAAATAAAATTTGATTTGATTTGAACTGGCTCTCATGAGGTCCGCCACAGGAAAAGAAGACCCAGAGTTACCTATGCTGTAGAGGATAAGTTCATAGTTACCAGCCTCAGAAATTGCAGCCCAAATAACTGCTTCACAGAGTTCAAGTAACAGACACATCTCAACATCAACTGTTCAGAGGAGACAGCGTGAAATCAGGCCTTCATGGTCGAATTGCTGCAAATAAACCACCACTAAAGGACACCAATAAGAATATGAGACTTGCTTGGGCCAAGAAACATGAGCAATGGACATTAGACCATTGTAAATCTGTCCTTTGGTCTGATGAGTCCAGATTTGAGATTTTTGGTTCCAGATGCCATGTCTTTGTGAGACACAGAGTAGGTGAACGGATGATCCCTGCATGTGTGGTTCCCAACGTGAAGCATGGAGGAGTAGTTGTGGAGGAGGACTTGTGATGGTGCTTTGCTGGTGATACTGCCTGTGATTTATTTAGAATTCAAGACAGACTTAACCAACATGGCTACCACAGCATTCTGCAGCGATACGCCATCCAATCTAGTTCGCGCTTAGTGGGAATATCATTTGTTTTTCAACAGAACAATGACCCAACACACCTCCAGGCTGTGTTTAGGTTATTTGACCAAGGAGAGTGATGGAGTGCAGCTTCAGATGACCTGGCATCCACAATCACCTGACCTCAACCCAATTGAGATGGTTTGGGATGAGTTGGACCGCAGAGTGAAGGAAAAGCAGCCAACAAGTGCTCCACATATGTGGGAACTCGTTCAGAACTGTTGGAAAAGCATTCCAGGTGAAGCTGGTTGAGAGAATGCTAAGAGTGTGCAAAGCTGTCATCAAGGCAAAAGGTGGCTACTTTGAAGAATCTCAAATATAAAATATATATTTATTTGTTTAACACTTTTTTGCTTACTACATGATTCCACATTTCTACAATGTAGAAAATATAACATTAAAAAGTACTGGTACTGTACTTGTGAAAATAGCACCAAAGAGTAACAAAAAAAAGTTATTTTTGCTATCATGTCATGTAGTTCATGAAAATACATCCTCAGCAAAAATCAAACAATATGTCTGCAAAATAATATCCACAAAATCAATACATCAGAAATATTTTAAGACCACTCAACACTGGCATCAGTTGATTTTATTACATATAATTACTACAAATAAAATATCGAATGATAACACACATATTGTAAAGTGTGGGAGAGACAGTGAAAATATTACGATAGCTCATCCTTCCTTACAAAGGATGAATGACACAGTAGCACTGTTATCAGCAACTGTAAATTGACACCTTTGAACATCCTGTCATTTCTAGCCCCCTGTTGTCATCAAAGATGGTCAGAAACCCAAGGTCAACCATCTTTGGAACAAGAGATATCTTTTGTGTTGCAAAGGCAAATACAAGTCACCTCTGCAGTCTGCATAGCCTGTACCTTAAAATGAGAAACATGAATCCTTCAGCAGTTCACTGCTCCTCTCATAGATGACTTCATCATTACAGTGCATTCGAAAAGTATTCAGACCCCTTGACTTTTTCCATATTTTTTTTTTTACATTACAGCCTTATTCTAAAATGGATTAAATACACTGCTCAAAAAATAAAGGGAACACTAAAAATAACACATCCTAGATCTGAATGAATGAAATATTCTTATTAAATACTTTTTTCTTTACATAATTGAATGTGCTGACAACAAAATCACACAAAAATTACCAATGGAAATCAAATTTATCAACCCATGGAGGTCTGGATTTGGAGTCACACTCAAAATGAAAGTGGAAAACCACACTACAGGCTGATCCAACTTTGATGTAATGTCCTTAAGACAAGTCAAAATGAGGGTCAGTAGTGTGTGTGGCCTCCACGTGCCTGTATGACCTCCCTACAACACCTGGGAATGCTCCTGATGAGGTGGCGGATGGTCCCCTGAGGGATCTCTTCCCAGACCTGGACTAAAAGCATCCGCCAACCTCTGGGCAGTCTGTGGTGCAACGTGGCGTTGGTGGATGGAGCGAGACATGATGTCCAGATGTGCTCAATTGGATTCAGGTCTGGGGAACGGGCGGGCCAGTCCATAGCATCAATGCCTTCCTCTTGCAGGAACTGCTGACACATTCCAGCCACATGAGGTCTAGCATTGTCTTGCATTAGGAGGAACCCAGGGCCAACCGCACCAGCATATGGTCTCACAAGGGGTCTGAGGATCTCATCTCGGTACCTAATGGCAGTCAGGCTACCTCTGGCGAGCACATGGAGGGCTGTGCGGCCCCCCAAAGAAATGCCACCCCACACCATGACTGACCCACCGCCAAACCGGTCATGCTGGAGGATGTTGCAGGCAGCAGAACGTTCTCCACGGCATCTCCATACTCTGTCATGTCTGTCACATGTGCTCAGTGTGAACCTGCTTTCATCTGTGAAGAGCACAGGGCTACAGTGGCGAATTTGCCAATCTTGGTGTTCTCTGGCAAATGCCAAACGTCCTGCACAGTGTTGAGCTGTAAGCACAACCCCCATCTGTGGACGTCGGGCCCTCATACCACCCTCATGGAGTCCGTTTCTGCCCGTTTGAGCAGACACATGCACATTTGTGGCCTGCTGGAGGTCATTTTGCAGGGCTCTGGCAGTGCTCCTCCTGCTCCTCCCTGCACAAAGGCGGAGGTAGCGGTCCTGTTACTGGGTTGTTGCCCTCCTACGGCCTCCTCCACATCTCCTGATGTACTGGCCTGTCTCCTGGTAGCGCCTCCATGCTCTGGACACTACGCTGACAGACACAGCAAACCTTCTTGCCACAGTTCGCATTGATGTGCCATCCTGGATGAGCTGCACTACCTGAGCCACTTGTGTGGGTTGTAGACTCTGTCTCATGCTACCACTAGAGTGAAAGCACCGCCAGCATTCAAAAGTGACCAAAACATCAGCCAGGAAGCATAGGAACTGAGAAGTGGTCTGTGGTCACCACCTGCAGAACCACTCCTTTATTGGGGGTGTCTTGCTAATTGCCTATAATTTCCACCTGTTGTCTATGCCATTTGCACAACAGCATGTGAAATGTATTGACAATCAGTGTTGCTTCCTAAGTGGACAGTTTGATTTCACAGAAGTCAAATCAAATCAAATCAAATTTTATTTGTCACATACACATGGTTAGCAGATGTTAATGCGAGTGTAGCGAAATGCTTGTGCTTCTAGTTCCGACAATGCAGTAATAACGAGCAAGTAATCTAACTAACAATTCCAAAAAAACTACTGTCATACACAGTGTAAGGGGATAAAGAATATGTACATAAGGATATATGAATGAGTGATGGTACAGAGCAGCATAGGCAAGATACAGTAGATGATATCGAGTACAGTATATACATATGAGATAAGTATGTAAACCAAGTGGCATAGTTAAAGTGGCTAGTGATACATGTATTACATAAGGATGCAGTCGATGATATAGAGTACAGTATCAACGTATGCATATGAGATGAACAATGTAGGGTAAGTAACATTATATAAGGTAGCATTGTTTAAAGTGGCTAGTGATATATTTACATCATTTCCCATCGATTCCCATGATTAAAGTGGCTGGAGTAGAGTCAGTGTCATTGACAGTGTGTTGGCAGTAGCCACTCAATGTTAGTGGTGGCTGTTTAACAGTCTGATGGCCTTGAGATAGAAGCTGTTTTTCAGTCTCTCGGTCCCAGCTTTGATGCACCTGTACTGACCTCGCCTTCTGGATGGCAGCGGGGTGAACAGGCAGTGGCTCGGGTGGTTGATGTCCTTGATGATCTTTATGGCCTTCCTGTAGCATCGGGTGGTGTAGGTGTCCTGGAGGGCAGGTAGTTTGCCCCCGGTGATGCGTTGTGCAGACCTCACTACCCTCTGGAGAGCCTTACGGTTGAGGGCGGTGCAGTTGCCATACCAGGCGGTGATACAGCCCGCCAGGATGCTCTCGATTGTGCATCTGTAGAAGTTTGTGAGTGCTTTTGGTGACAAGCCGAATTTCTTCAGCCTCCTGAGGTTGAAGAGGCGCTGCTGCGCCTTCCTCACGATGCTGTCTGTGTGAGTGGACCAATTCAGTTTGTCTGTGATGTGTATGCCGAGGAACTTAAAACTTGCTACCCTCTCCACTACTGTTCCATCGATGTGGATGGGGGTGTTCCCTCTGCTGTTTCCTGAAGTCCACAATCATCTCCTTAGTTTTGTTGACGTTGAGTGTGAGGTTATTTTCCTGACACCACACTCCGAGGGCCCTCACCTCCTCCCTGTAGGCCGTCTCGTCGTTGTTGGTAATCAAGCCTACCACTGTTGTGTCGTCCGCAAACTTGATGATTGAGTTGGAGCGTGCATGGCCACGCAGTCGTGGGTGAACAGGGAGTACAGGAGAGGGCTCAGAACGCACCCTTGTGGGGCCCCAGTGTTGAGGATCAGCGGGGAGGAGATGTTGTTGCCTACCCTCACCACCTGGGGGCGGCCCGTCAGGAAGTCCAGTACCCAGTTGCACAGGGCGGGGTCGAGACCCAGGGTCTCGAGCTTGATGACGAGCTTGGAGGGTACTATGGTGTTGAATGCCGAGCTGTAGTCGATGAACAGCATTCTCACATAGGTATTCCTCTTGTCCAGATGGGTTAGGGCAGTGTGCAGTGTGGTTGAGATTGCATCGTCTGTGGACCTATTTGGGCGGTAAGCAAATTGGAGTGGGTCAAGGGTGTCAGGTAGGGTGGAGGTGATATGGTCCTTGACTAGTCTCTCAAAGCACTTCATGATGACGGATGTGAGTGCTACGGGGCGGTAGTCGTTTAGCTCAGTTACCTTAGCTTTCTTGGGTGTGATTGACTTGGAGTTACATTGTGTTGTTTAAGTGTTCCCTTTATTTTTTTGAGCAGTGTAGTTGGAAGGTGAACCTAGGGCTGTTGCGGTGACCATATTACCGCCAAACCAGCGGTCATGAGTCCTGAAGGCAGTCAAATTCCACATGACCGTTTTAGTCACGGCAATTAGGCTTCTCCAAGCTCTGATGCTGCTGCTGGTCATTAGTAGCCTACCAAACATGCTAACTGCCTAGTACTCCACATTCTATTGTCTCTCTAATCACTCTGACATCAATGCAAATATCTTCTAAAAAAATCTAATCAAACACTACATGAAAGCCCATGAGCTCATGTTGCGCAACATTTATATAGGCTATGCAATTGCAGGAGAAAACCGAGTGATGGCCACTAATTAAAACAAGATCCCTTCAGCTTTCTATAGGCTTACTATATTTATTTCTCAACTTTCCTAATACTAAGCACTTTGCTTATATTTACAACCAGAGTATAACCTACCTGACTGACTGGCATGAAAATAAACCCCCCCCCCAAAATAAAACGTCCTCCATTCGCTATTTAAGTGCATTGATGACATGTATTCTTTCCCGCTGCCCGTTTTGATACAGGTGCATGATGATGGTCCATTCTAAATCAAAGCAAATGTTTCACATATTATTTAGTATATTTATATATTTAGTATATTAAATCAAGTATACTCTGATGGGTGACAATATTAGCCTGTCACTTGTGAATTATATATTATCACTTGTGAATGCAAAAGAAACGGCCGTTTTGGCGACTTAATCGCACACCACATGTAGCTTAGCCCATAGGCCTATATGTTTTGAAGGTTTGTATCCCAACTATAGTGGCCAAAAAACGTCTTAAAAGTAAGCACATTAAGCCGATTACAAGGGGTGTAGAGCCTAACTAGCTTATATAAGCAGTGGGTGAGTTTCAATTTTAGGGAAGAACATTTTCACCATAGAAATTCACCTTTTATCATAAAAGCATTAAATGCATAATTGCATTTGCAGTCACTTTTGATAATGGTGTTTTCCGCTAGTGCAACATTCACGCTTTTTAGCCTACTGCCATGTGTGCATTGCTGCGCTTATAATGTGAAGAAATAGCCTAATAGTTTATCAACATTTTAAGCTAAACGTTCTGATCTGTTGCGTCAGCCACATTGCATAATTTTTTTTTTTTGATGCTAGTGTTTGTGTTTGCCATTAATTTGTGATCTATCGCATCCCACAACTGTCCCAGACTATTTAATTATCGCACAGAATGGAATAGGTCAACCTTTGTACTATGGGGGATAGTAGATTGACATATGCTAGTGCTTTTGCTGTTCGTTAAGGCCTACTCATCTTGTTGGCTGACAAAGTAAATGTGGACATCCAATATCTTCAATATGCTCCTTGGAATTGGATAAGGACGCGTGCAGTTGCGTCCCCAATGTGTGGGGACGCAACTTGTGAGAAAGACCCGATCACGTGACGGAAAGCCGTGTACACTCAGGGAGAAGAGCATAACACAGCACTCCGGGCCGAAAAAGGCATAGATTTTTTTAGGGTGCATACGGTCACAAAGGGGATGCCGCTGTGAAATTCCAGGCATTATCAAGTGCTTGTCAAATTGTGAATGAGAGACCATTGGCTTGTGTACAGCCTTCGTAAAAACAAAGCAGAGCTCATGCCTTTGAAGTGACGTTCATCATGCGGCCTTACAATGTATTAAAAATCCAAACATATAGCCGAACGTTTGTAGAACAACTAAAGTTACATTCATAACTCTACATTAAGCATATAGGAGTACTTATTTCTTTGTTAACCACTCAACACAGAATAGCCGCATGTGCACACTCCCTCAAATCGTTTGGAGAAAATATTTATATTTTATTCAGCGTTGTTCTATTGTATTCTTCATACTATTGTCTGTTAAATCAACTAGTGTAGCCCACAGCCATTTGGCATAGCCACATCAGGACAACCCAGAGTATGCTATTATTTTCTTATGAAATAGACTAGATTTTCTTCATATCATGTTTCATTAGACCTGTCTAAAATACATACATTTTGTGAAGGTGTAGGCTGTATTACATGGATTTATTACACATTTTAAAAGGGCTTGTAGGCTATGTGTGGAAGCCAGAGTGTGCAAAGCTGTCATCAAGGCAAAGGGTGGCTACTTTGAAGAATCTAAAATATATTTTGATATAACACGTTTTTTTGTTACTATATGATACCATATGTGTTATTTCATAGTTTTGATGTCTTCACTATTATTTTACAATGTAGAAAATTATAAGAATAAAGAAAAACCCTTGAACGAGTAGGTGTTCAAACTTTTGACTGGTACTGTACATGACAAATCCCAGTCTAGAACAGAGAATGACAGTGATTGCTTTATTCTATACAATACTGTACACAATCTGTAGGCTCCAGTACATCAGGAGCAATCTACTATACAGAAATGAATGCTGATGGGTGTGATTTATGTTTTTAGGAATAAGTATGTTAATAATCACATCAAACCGAAGGCATTCACAAAGCCAAAGTTTAAGCATCAGCAGAGTAGAATTGCACATAGTCCAACGTGTACAATGAGATCCTTTGTCTGTACAAATCACAGTGCAAAATGTTAATTGACTCTACAACCGTCAACATGCTGTAAACGTACCATTCACATGAACCCACATGAATTGTTGAAACCGAAGGGCATTATACACCATTTGTTCTTTCCACGGGCAGTAGCTGAGACGTGCAGGATATTTTTGAGGGATTCGCCATGTAGTCGCCAGGCGAAGTCAGGGTCTGGCTGTTTTCTTGGAGAGGCCACATCTCCTGCAATGTGAATGAGGGTTGGTGGGCTGTGTGGTTGCTCATCAGAGGTCTCCTCTGCCTGTAGTTGGCCCATACCTGGAGGATGGTTTCTTTGAATGGCCGTGTGGTCAGGGTGTACAGGATGGGGTTGAGGGCGCTGTTGATGGGCAGAATGAAGATCACCACCCAGGAGCTGATGGTTCCTATTCGGGAAGAAGATTCCATTATTGTCCATTTACTACATGAGCAATGCAAATGTGTTTTTTGTAATCCCATTCTCCCTGTAGACAATATGCATAACATACAGGCAGGGATGGAAATTAAGATAGAACTAGCCCGTCAGGCCAGTGAAATGGTGTCTTCTCAAATATTGCACGGCAACAAATGTGTACCCTAATGTTACCCAGGCTAGTTGAAATCATGTTCTACTAGCCCAGCGGGCTAGTGCTCAAAAGTTCCATGCCTGTATACAGTACATACATAGAAAGTAGGGGTGAGGTGGGTTGGTGGGCTGAAAGAGAAGATGATGGATGGAGGATGTTCTGTGATGCCAGTCCATTTGTAAACACGCAAACACCCATCCGCCTGGAAGTTTGCTATTCAATTTACAACCAGAAAATAGGATTGATTATGGAACTAATCTGAATGATGCAAATATAACATCTGAAAAAGAGACGAATTGAAATTATTATATGTTGATGTAAGATGGCACTGCATAGTAGCTTACATACGTTTTATAGGCTACAAATTGAGCCTGTCTGGGTTTCCAAATACAATGTATGAAATTATAAAAATTGTCAGATTATGACAGTACTGAAACTCCTACCTGGAATTTCCACCTGCAACAGTGATAGAATCTTGAGGACAAATATGGGTATCCAGCAAAGAGAGTCGGTGATGACGATGGAAAAGAACCTCTTGGCTATGGTCACCTCCTTTTTGATGTGGTTACTATATTTTGTCGTCTGTGTCCCTGTCCTCTGGATGTTGTAGAACATACTCCCGTAGGACAGTACGATTATAAGGAATGCAACCAGGTTCAGGCCTGTTGAGGAAAATAAATGAATCAGCTCATTGGAATTTATTCAATTGTAGATAATGTTAGGTCCATTATTATACAAAGTAAAACATGAAATTGCTTTTACAACACAATTCAAATAATTATTGCAGTTTTACACACACGTGATAAAAGACAGTGTGGCAACTTTAATGAGACAAAAGCAATGCATTTGTTTTAGCAATGCATTTGTGGTACTTCCTTTGTAACAGATAGATAATTGAAACATTTTCAATAATGGAAAATTGTCTTCTCCACCAACCCCTCATTGAAAGGCTGACAGTGGAACACTGCCACCTACAGTGTAGTAACCCTGAGGCAAATTGCTCAAAGGCACAATGGAAGTATACACTGAGTGTACAAAACATTAGGAACACCTGCTCCTTCATGACAGACTGATCAGGTGAATCCAGGTGAAAGCTATGATCCCTTATTTATGTCACCTGTTAAATCCACTTCAATCCGAGTATAAGAATGGGAAGAGACAGGTTAAGGAAAGATTTTTAAGCCTTGAGACAATTGAGACATGGATTGTGTGTGTGTGCTATTCAGAGGGTGAATGGGCAAGACAAAAGATTGAAGTGCCTTTGAACGGGGTATAGTAGTAGCAGAGAAGGTTGATGGGAGGAGCTATAGGAGGACAGGCTTATTGGAATGGCTGGAATGGAATTAATGGAACGGTATCAAACGTATGGAAACCACGTTTGACTCAGTTCCATTGATTTCATTCCAGCCATTAGAATGAGCCAGTCCTCTATAGCTCCTCCCACCAGCTTCCTCAGGGTAGTAAGGTGCCAGGCTCATGAGTTTGAGTGTGTGAAGAACTACAAAGCTGCTGGGTCTTTCACGCTCAACAGTTTCCTGTGTGTTTTCAAGAATTGTCTACCACCCAAAGGACATCAACTGTGGGACGCATTGAGGACCATTGGTAATAGTAATTACTCTAACAACTCACTTCCACCACCCAATGCTTCTGACACCTTGTAGTCCATGTTCCGACAAATTGAGGCTGTTCTGAGGGCAAAAGGCAGTGCAACTCAATATTAGGAAGGTGTTCCTAATGTTTTGTACAATCAGTTTATACGGTAGTTTGGGTTCTGACAACAGCAGCCTTCTTGTTGTCAGTTCAGTCGCCAGGCTTGGGAGTTGAACCAGGCAGAAACCCTCCAGCTACTGGCATAAAATGTCTAATAAAATGTAGGCTACATCTATAAAAAAAAAATGTAGGCTACATCTAATAAAAGCAGCAGAGAGCCATTGGAACAATACTAATTTCAGAATGACATTGGAAATAGACTCATTTGACCTTGAATTAGATAAGACACCCACCCAGGAAGATGACGATGGAGTACACCTGCGCCCCCGTTGTCTCAGGCTGCTCTGAGTGTAACGGAAAACACACGCCGTTGGTACCATAGAAGTTCCTGAACAATCCTTTGAATACCAGGGGGAGGAAGGCGATGATGAAGCCAATAAACCAGATGCTCAGAAGGATCGAGACAGTGCGCCGGCATCCGGGGGTTAAATACTGGAAGGGGTAGACGATACAGATGTACTTCTCCAGGGTGAGGTAGGTGAGAAGGAGGACAGAGACCTCGGTGGAGAGCATGGCGAGGGAGCCGATCACCTGACACTGGACGCTGTCCATCCAGGCCTGGGCATGGCGGTTGTACTCACCGCGGAACTTGAGGTCGTAGGCACCAATCATGAAGAGGTAAACGCCCATCAGTCCGTCAGCACCTGGGTGGTGGAAGTGTGTTGTTAGAGTAATTACTATTACCAAATTGAACTCAGTATGTGCATTAATACTATCTGCTCAACTTTTTACAGTGAAACGTCATACATCGGTTAAAGCTCATTTATTTTCAATCTAACTCCTTGGTTACATGGACTTACTCCATAGTCAATTAATTCTACATTCATTTGAGAGTCATAAAGTGCAGAAAAGAGAAACTGCAGATTTGGAGCAATGCAAACTTCAGTAATGTAATGGGCCAAGCTTTTAGTCTCAGTAGTAGGCCTTCAGAGCATCTACAAGTGGAATGTAAGTACAGCTCAACTTCGACACTTCTGAGGTGTAAATTTGAAGGACAAATTGATTTCAGAGTCAACAATCCATTCAGGGTTAATAACATTGTCATGTACACACCTTGTAATATAACCAGTGCTTAATTTGAGCCGCATCCTGCCAGAACAGGATCTGGCACCTCTCCATTTTGGACTGTTTTGTTCCGGAACCTATTTGACCAGATCCGGTACCTCTCGTGCCATGAAAAATAATTTTCACTGTTTGCAATGTAAAAATCCTAACAAAAGCTATCTTTTTTTATTTATCCGTTATTTTACCAGGTAAGTTGACTGAGAACACGTTCTCATTTGCAGCAACGACCTGGGGAATAGTTACAGGGGAGAGGAGGGGGATGAATGAGCCAATTGTAAACTGGGGATTATTAGGTGACCGTAATGGTTTGAGGGCCAGATTGGGAATTTAGCCAGGACACGGGTTAACACCCCTACTCTTACGATAAGTGCCATGGGATCTTTAATGACCTCAAGAGAGTCAGGACACCCGTTTAACGTCCCATCCGAAAGACGGCACCCTACACAGGGCAGTGCCCTGGGGCATTGGGATATTGTTTTAGACCAGAGGAAAGAGTCCCTCCTACTGGCCCTCCAACACCACTTCCAGCAGCATCTGGTCTCCCATCCAGGAACTGACCAGGACCAACCCTGCTTAGCTTCAGAAGCAAAGTTCATTCGAGTAGCCTCTTCATTAATTAACCTGCCCCACAAAAAAAACAATGTGAAAAGTACATTTTCAGCCCAGGCCTAATATTCTAAGAGTTGATTCGGGTTTGGCCGGCCCTGCTTTAGGGTTTGAGCAACATTGTAACCTTGGTTTGCAACACATGTCCATGGCTGTGTGAGAAGCGCGCCAGTATCTCTTCCATAACTAGAATGAGATTCACTTCATATGATCTATCTGCTCTGATAGACATGAACCTACATCTCATCTCTCCAGCGCTGCACTATATCATTTATTTCCTTATAGAATTGCGCAAAGGATTCTGAAGGAACTGCAGCACCACTGATAGATTTAAATACATTTTCCAAAGTTATGCTGTCTGTTCAGAAATAAATTGAATCATTCAGAATTGTCTACTTCTCCATGAGAATGCTTATAATTTAGCCACAGAGGTTCATTAGCTTATTTTAAGCTAAGTAGCTTAGCTGTGGATTGTAGCAAAATAACAATGAATAGTTTACAGTCGAGAATGCGTGGCAAATATGTCAGTGAAAAAACTAAATTGGAAATCACAAGTTGGATAGCAAATGGCTCCTGCTGTAGGCTACCAAAATACAGTATTTGATCAACTTCGATATATTGTTTTACTAAAAACAAGAGCGCGAAAGGATTTTGGCACGAGCGCATTAGCCATCACCAGCGAGTGAGCTGCGCATCATTGGGTTTTTAGGACCATAATTTCCTCATATTGTAGCCTACAATATTTGTCTCCACTCACCTAGGCCTGGGCTAATGATGGATTCAAGACCAGGTCATTTTTATTGATCTCATATTCTCAGTTTGTCAGTGTCAAAGTAACCTGCCATTTCGATCATTTGTGCGGTATTAAAAAAGGTTTTGCCAAAGTCTCGTTATGTAAAATGATGTGGGATTGCATGAAAGGTGTTTATAAAAGGCCCATTTTTTCCTGGACCCTAGGATACTAAAAATATTCCTCGTGTGCAACTTCTGTAAGTGCTTCTACTCTTCTACTGCAAAATGCCACTTTTTTCTCATGCGTTCCTGTCACCCCCCTCTCACTCTCACTTTTTGTTCCCCGTGTTACAAATGAAGCACTGAATATAACTGATGTTATGAGCAGCAATGACAAACTTTTCTGGTAATATATTAACTTTATCTTAAACCTCCATATTTGCAAGTAAGCTTTAGCCAAACTTTGAAGTCTGTTAGACTCTACTGAGATGTCCCCTTTTTCAGTAAGCCTTCAATCAACTTGGAGATGATATATTTGCACAAGGAAATCAAACAGAAATGTCATGTAAATTGAATACATATGACATTTCGGTAGAACACAAATTCATCTGGCTGGTGTTTGACTGCAGTCATGGTGATGCCAAAACAGACAACATACAGTATTTACCGCTCACATTTCCTCTGTATGGCACGAGGCTCTCTGTCTCTTACATGACTCAGTGACTCATTCTATAACATAGCTCTAGACCGTGTCATTGTACTTCCTTTGATGTAGAAAGGTACCAAATGTGCAAATCAAAAAAGCATTTTATCTGAAACATGCCAACATTAAAGTGTAAAGGATGGTGGGGGGTATGCCAAACACATTCTGATCTTCACAAGGATAAGTCCAAAACACATCAAGAGCTTGGGACTATAGGGTTCTACCTGCATTTTTCCCAAAGTTTAATTATTGACAGCCTTGTTCCGTTCAATGTTCTCTACCTATATAATACTCTTAATACTCCAATTAATGTTGTTAAGTTCAAAAGAATACAAGATAAAAAATAGCTGACATCATTCAAACCAATGAGGGTTCGGGAACTTTAAAGCCAATTCATCTTTTTGCAGATAGATCCTTATAGTCCCAAGCTCTCGATATACTGTATACCTCTAGGATTTTTTTATTTTTTTGGGTGGACAGATCAGCTTTAATATTACCTCAAGCCTTGCATACTGTATATCAAAGCTTAGTTAAATTGAACAGAAAGGTGTGTCTTACATTGCAGGGTACAGATACATGGAAAATTCGAGAAATATCGCTATCCTGCTAACTTCCAAGGAAGTAAGCCATTAACATGTCTCTCTCATTCCCTGCATCACCGTATCTGACATAGCTAGTTTAATAGAGCAGAAAGGTGGGCCTGGCTTGTAGCAAAGGCACAAAGACATGTTATGTCGCCAGATAATGTAGCTCTCTCTCCGACTCCCACGTTAGTAAGAAATAAATATACTATGTATCAATGGTTTGGTGGTGGCCACTGTGAATGTCGACAGTTCAAAAGCTAAGCCTGCACATCAAAGCTAAAGACCCCAATTCATTTGTTTGCTGAAAAGAAACCTGCAGTGAGGGTTCACTAAGAATGTTCACTCTTGAGTTGTTCACCACGTCTTAATCAACACACCCAGAACATTGTCCCTCTCACAGACATTGCCACTGGATATTGACACATTCTCACCTTCCCTTACAATAATGCGTTGAAGCTTCAGTGTGGTTTTTCTTTATTTGAAGTCAATAAGGGCTGTCCCCGCCTAAAAAAAATGTTGGTATACCGAAAGTTGTCTGTTCTTTCGACCCATCAATTGGTCGACAGTTTTAAACTTGTATTTTTTCCCTATAAAGACACGACCTACAGTGCATTTGGAAAGTATTCAGACCCCTTGACTTTTTCCCCTTTTGTTATGTTACAGGCTTATTATAAAATGTATTAAATATTTATTTTAATCATCAATCGACACACAATACCCCATTATGACAAAACCCATGACAAAGTTTTTAGAAATGTTTGCAAATGTATTAAAAAATGGAAATATAACATTTACATAAGCATTCAGACCCTTTACTCAGTACTTTGTTGAAGCACCTTTGGCAGTGATTACAGCCTTGAGTCTTCTTGTGTATGACGCTACAAGCTTGGTACACCTGTATTTGGTTAGTTTCTCCCAATTCTTCTCTGCAGATTCTCTCAAGCTGTCAGGTTGCATGGGGAGCGTCTCTGCACAGCTTTTTTCAGGTCTTTCCAGAGATGTTCGATCAGGTTCAAGTCTGGGCTCTGGCTGGGCCACTCAAAGACATTTGGAGACTTGTCCTGAAGCCACTCTTGCATTGTCTTGGCTGTGTGCTTAGGGTTGTTGTCATGTTGGAAGGTGAACCTTCACCCCAGTGTTGGATCCTGAGCACTGGAGCAGGTTTTCATCAAGGATCTCTCTCTGTACTTGGCTCCGTTCATCTTTCCCTCGATCCTGACTAGTCTCCCAGTTCCTGTCGCTGAAAAACAACACCATAGCATGATGCTGTCACCACCATGCTTCACCGTAGGGATGGTGCCAGGATTCCACCAGACATGAGACTTGTCATTCAGGCCAAAGAGGTTTCATCAGACTTGTTTTTTCTCTGGATTCATCAGACCAAAGAATCTTGTTTCTCATCGTCTGAGTCCTTTCGGGGGCCTTTTGGCAAACTCCAAGTGGGCTGTCATGTGCTTTTTTACTGAGACGTGGCTTCCGTCTGGCCACTCTACCATAAAGGCCTGATTGCTGGAGTGCTGCAGATATGGTTGTCCTTCTGGAATGTTCTTCCATCTCCACAGAGGAACTCTGGAGCTTTGTCAGAGACCATTGGGTTCTCGGTCACTTCCCTGACCAAGGCTCTTCTCTCCTGATTGCTCAGCTTAGTGGTTCCAAACCACTTTCATTTAAGAATGTTGGAGGCCACTGTGTTCTTGGGGACCTTCAATGCTGCAGACATTTTTGGTACCCTTCCCCAGATCTGTGCCTCGACACAATCCTATCTCGGCGCTCTACGGACAATTCCGTCGACCTCATGGCCTGGTTTTTGCTCTGACATGCACTGTCAATTGTGGGACCTTATATAGACAGGTGTGTGTGCCTTTCCAACGGATGTCCAATCAAATTTTATTTACTACAGGTGAACTCCAAGTTGTAGAAACATCTCAAGAATGATCAATTGAAACAGGATACACCTGAGATCAATTTCAAGGCTCATGGCAGAGAGTCAGAATACTTATGTAAATAAGGTATTTCTGTTTTTTTTTTATTTTGTAAAATAAATTTCATTTCAAAAACCTGTTTTTTGCTTTGTCATTATGGGGTATTGGTTTGTAGATTGATGAGGAAAAAAATAAATGTTATACATTTTAGAATAAGGCTGTAATGTAAAAAAAAGTGGTAAAAGTTAAGGGGTCTGAGTACTTTCCGAATGCACTGTATGTGTTTTAGGAAAATCATCTATATATTTATTAAGCTTGTCTGATGCTTTAAGCTCACTGTTTAATGAAATAAGACACACATTACTCAAAAGGGAGCCAGAGATCGAGATAACCAGAAGAACAAAAATCTTAACCTGTCCCAACCATCATCCACCCGCTCCTACTGGCTTTCACAGATTCTGCAGTTACTCTCCTGAAGTTGCCGGTAATAGGCTACACGAGGAGTCAGCTAACTTTCTTATGTGGAATGCCAATTTATCTTACCATTTCTACAGATCTGCGTGCCAGTTACGGTTTTCATATGCACATTTTCATTAAACTATTTCATTTCTAATAACGTCTTCCCATCTCTAAATTATTGTCATGTGGTTAATTAAAATTAGATCCAAATCTAAATGAAAATTATACAAACCTAAAAAGTCACTTCTATTGTCATTGCCAACTATGTAAAAATAGCCTCATATAGCCAACAACAACAAAAAAGTGTAGCCTGCAGTAGGAAAATATCCTGATATGAAAAAATCCTATAAATCACATTGGCTACGCATGGACTGTGTGCAACAAACTTGAAACATTATATCAGCTTTGGGTCCAAGCTATAGATCATTGCAGAATTGTACAAAATATTCTGGCCCCTCAGAGTTTCCTGTACCAGTGAGCTCGGGACAGACACAGCTGTAAGCTATTTTCGCAAGGTAAGTAATTAGGTAGGTCTATTTAATGACGTTTCCACTGTATCAGAGCATTACATTTTTCCTTTCATACTGTGTGGTTATCGATAGGGAGAGAGCTGGAAAGATTTTTCAAATACATTGAGGAATTATTATCATTCTCAATGGATGTAAAAACAGATGTTGTTTTCTTGCTTTTTAAGGTGAAGAAAACATTACTTTGATAAGCTCCACAGCTTATTAGTGGTAGTCCATTAAGCCAATCCGAAATACTATCAGATCCCCAAATGGGCACATTTATAGGCCTACTTCTATGCGTAATCAGGTATATATTAAAATAATATATTGAATGCATTAACAGACATTACCGTAACCGAACAAACATTGTAGATTAGGAATTAACGGTAAATGTACTGCTGGTGATATATGTAATGGGAACTTGATAGACACTAACAATCAAATGCAAACAATTGAATGTGCACAAATTGGTGGGAGAGAGCACATTCTGGAGAGAGACGTGCATTGTGCAGCTGCACTCCTCTTCTTGGACTGTGCCATCCCTGCGGCCTCTGCAATGAATTAGTTCACTAAGATGGGTGTGAATACGCGAGGTATCTTGTGTATCAAAACAATAAATTATATATATACTGTAGTACCAGTGAAAAGTTTGAGCACAACTACTCATTACAGTTTTTCTTTATTTTTACTGTTTTCTACATTGTAGAATAATAGTGAAGACATCAAAACTATGAAATAATACATATGGAATCATATAGTAGCCTATTTTTTTTTTAACAAATCAAAATATATTTTATATTTGAGAGTCAAAGTAGCCACCCTTTGCCTTTGATGACAGCTTTGCACACTCTTGGCATTCTCTCAACCAGCTTCATGAGAAATGCTTTTCCAACAGTCTTGAAGGAGTTCCCAAACATGCTGAGCACTTATTGGCTGCTTTGTCTTCACTCTGCAGTCCAACTCATCCCAAACCATCTCAATTGGGTTAAGGTCAAGTGATTGTGGATGCCAGATCATCTGATGCAGCACTCTATCACTCTCCTTGGTCAAATAGCCCTTACACAGCCTGGAGGTGGGTTTTGGGTCATTGTCCTGTTGAAAAACAAATTATATTCCCACTAAACTTAAACCAGATGGGATGGCGTATCGCTGCAGAATGCTGTGGTAGCCATGCTGGTTAAGTGTCCCTTGAATTCTAAATAAATCACTGACAGTGTCACCAGCAGAGCACCAACATACCTCCTCCTCCTCCATGCTTCACGGTGGGAACCACACATGCAGAGATCATCCGTTCACCTACTCTACGTCTCACAAAGACAAGGAGGTTGGAACCCAAAAATCTCAAATTTGGACTCATCAGACCAATGAACAGATTTTCACCGGTCCAATGTCCATTCCTCGTGTTTCCTTGTTCAAGAAAGTCTCTTCTTTTTCATTTGTGTCCTTTAGTAGTGGTTTCTTTTGCAGCAAATTAACTTTTAACAAGGCACACCTGTTAAAATGCATTCCAGGTGACTACCTCATGAAGCTGGTTGAGAGAATGTCAAAAGTGTGCAAAGCTGTCGTTAAGGCAATGGGTGGCTACTTTGAAGAATCTCAAATATAAAATATTTGGATTTTTTTTAACACTTTTTTGTTACTACATGATTCCATATGTATTATTTCTTAGTTTTGATGTCTTAACTATTATTCTACAATGTAGAAAATAATCAAAAATAAAGAAAAACCCTGGAACGAGTAAGTGTGTCCAATCTTTTGACTGCTACTATATTTGTTTATTTATTTATTTGCTACTGCTTGACAAAAAAAAAACATTCGGTCGACCAACAGCCGAATATTCGACCAGTCGAATATTTGGGGCCAGCCCTAAATCAATTGAATCGGGACCTGAGTTGAATTGATATGAAAGGTGTCTCTTACAACATAGGGAGATGATACACATGGCATGGAGCTTGTTCTCCGATCGGATGTAGGAGCGCATGCAGATGACGAAGATGTTGCCGAAGCACGTGGTGGCCGACACCACCCAGACGAAAACCCTCAGGACGATGTTGGCCAGGAGGTCCTCGAAGGACGAGATGCCGTCCGTGTTGGGCTTGCAGCTGCGCACGTGAGGGGCGTAGCCGCAGTACTGGAACTTCTTAAAGTAACTAAACACAAAAAGGAGGGAAATCAATTACCAGGATGGAAGCAGGAGACTCCAGATACCATCCCTAGCCTCTAGGCCAGTGGTCACCAACCTTTTCTGAGTCAAGTTCATTTTGAGTCAAAATGCAAGCTGAGATCTACTGTTAAGAAAACGTAAGCATATTCATCATTAACCAGTTCGAAACAGTTCTCTAACACTGAGGTTTGTGCAGTAGGTTATAGGCCCCATACATTAGCACTGCATATTGGCTCAGCTTGAATTGCCCTGCCAATGTTGTTATCAGACCATTTAGAAATTATATTTCAAAATTGTAGGTAGCCTATTTGATCACACTGGTAATATATAATTTGTTGTATTACTTGTGAGGCACAGCTGAGGGAGTGTAATAATTTATTTGTTTTTTACTGGACTGATGGCCTGCATCTGATGGTCAGTCTGGGGGCAGAGAGCAGCAGTGAGGATCCTGCTCACCCAACTAACCATCCCTGCACTGTGAAAAGGGGACACAGTCTTCCAGCTGATGGTGAAACTTAAGTCGCACTGCACTGCCTTATTTCTGCCTCATACATCAATTCATGGTGTTACTCCATGACCAGAAAAAGTGATATCTTCCTCGATATTAAAAAAAGACACAAGACGCAAATAATAACGTAAGTTTATCGAAATAGTTTGCTAAAGGCTACTCATTCATTACAGCTGCAGTGCTGGTAACACACATTTTATGGCTTATAAAATGGTTGACAGTTCTGAATAACAACTTAAACATGAACTTACTCATATAAACAGCAGCTCTATGCTGTATTCATTGAGTCTCTCTCTAGTCATGTTCAAAAAATAAATACAAAATTGGAAAAAGGAAATCTCACATTATAAACTGCTGTGCGCTTGAGGCTTCTTTTTACAGACTGTGGCGCAAGGAAACTGTGCAGACACTGTGATCTGAACTATTGGTCAGCGGTAGGTCTATAGGCAATGTTCCCTTAAATTTTTGGGGGCACTGAACAAATTGTAGGTCTTGTGAGTGGGAACTTGAACATTGTGAGAATTTTGTGCAACTTCTGGTGTGCATTTACAGTTTTAGACAGTAGCCAATTTTTTATTTTTTATTTAACTAGGCAAATCAGTTAAGAACACATTCTTATTTACAATGACGGCCTACACAGGCCAAACCCGGATGACACTGGGCCAATTGTGCACCGCCCTATGGGACTCCCAATCATGGACGGTTGTGATACAGCCTGGATTCGAACCAGTACAGCGGTAGTGACGCCTCAAGCACTGAGATGCAGTGCCTTAGACCGCTGTGCCACTCAGGAAGCTATTTGTGCATAATGTAGTTCTACCAACAAAACCAATGGAGCAAATCCCATAACATTTTCACATGGGAATAGCTTTTGATTTCTAGGGACTACAGTAGCCTACTGTATATGTGGTGTTCAATGCAGGCCTACATTGCGACTTTTAAAGTTTCTACATTATGAAGGGGTTGACATGAATTAATGATTTTCTGTAAAATCATGGGTCAAATAGGTGACTGTGAATTGTATTGTATGATGCAAGACACCACTTTATAAAATAAATTATTATTGCCATACAGAGAATTAGACAATGTAGGATACCCCTTTCCTATTGGCTTAGTTACATATTCAAGCCTGTCTCAAAATACAACACTGCCCCTTTAATTAAGACATAGGCTAAGCTTTTTACTGGACTGGTTTTTCAAAGACAGCTTGAAAATGGCGCCGGAGAGGATGGGGGACGTTTTACATCCTCCTAACCAACTGCTATTTTGTTTGTTTTTTTGCAACTTTTTTTTAACGTAATGTTTGCTGCTACCGTCTCTTATGAAGAAAAGACGGAGAAAACGAGACATTAAAAACTGTAATATCTTATGTTTCACCGAGTCATGGCTGAACGACGACACGGATAATATAGAGCTGGAGGGATTTTCCGTGCACCGGCAGAACAGAGAAGCTATGTCTGATAAGACGAGGGTTGGGGGTATGTGTCTATTTTGTCAATAACAGCTGGTGCGCGATGTCTAATATTAAAGAAGTCTCGAGGTATTGCTCGCCAGAGGTAGAATACCTTATGAGAATCTGTAGACCACACTATCTACCAAGAGCGTTCTCATCTATATTATTCGTAGCCGTCTATTTACCACCACAGACCAATGCTGGCACTAAGACTGCACTCAACCAACTCTATAAGGCCATAAGCAAACAAGAAAATGCTAATCTAGAAGCTGTGCTTCTAGTGGCCTGGGGACTTTAATGCAGGCAAACTTAAATCCTTTTTACCTAATTTCTACCAGCATGCCATATGTGCAACCAGAGGCAAAACATCTCTAGACCACCTTTTCTCCACACACAGATACATACAAAGCTCTCCCTCACATTCCATTTGGCAAATCTGATCATAGTTCCATCCTCCTGATTCCTGCTTAAAAGGAAAAACTAATGCAGGAAGTAACAGTGACTCGCTCAATACGGAAGTGGTCAGATGACGCAGATGCTACGCTACAGGACTGTTTTGCTAGCACAGACTGGAATATATTCCGGGATTCATCCAATGGCATTGAAGAGTATACCACCTCAGTCACCGGCTTCATCTATAATTGCATCGACGACGTCGTCCCCACAATGACCGCACGTACATATCCCAAACAGAAGCCATGGATTACAGGCAACATCTGCATTGAGCTAAAGGCTAGAGCTGCCGCTTTCAAGGAGAGGGACACTATGCCCTCAGATGAACCATGAAACAAGCAAAGCGTCATTACAGGATTAAAATTGAATCCTACCACACCGGCTCCGAAAACTATTATGGACTGCAAAGGGAAACCCAGACGCGAGCTGCCCAGTGACGCTAGCCTACCATCACTCATTCATATATCTTTATGTACATATTCTTTATCCCTTTACACTTGTGTGTATAAGGTAGTAGTTTTGGAATTGTTAGGTTAGATTACTCGTTGGTTATTACTGCATTGTCGGAACTAGAAGCACAAGCATTTCGCTACACTCGCATTAACATCTGCTAACCATGTGTATGTGACAAATAAATTTGATTTGATTTTGATTTGAAATACCTCGTATGCTTGCTTCGAGGCAAGCAACACTGAAGCATGCACGAGAGTACCAGCTGTTCTGGACGACTGTGTGATAACACTCTCGGTAGCCAATGTGAGCAAGACCTTTAAACAGGTCAAAGCCGTGGGGCCAGTCGGATTACCAGGACGTGTACTCAAAGCATGCGCGGACCAACTGACAAGTGTCTTCACGGATATTTTCAACTTCTCCCTGACCAAGTCCTGTTCCCAAGGAAGCGAAGGTAACCTGCCTAAGTGATTACCACCATGTAGCACTCACGTTGATAGCCATGAAAGGCTGGTCATGGCTCACATAAACATCCTCCCGGATACCCTAGATCCACTCCAGTTCCCATACCGCCCCAACAAATCCACAGATGACGCAATCTCAATCGCACTCCACACTGCCCTTTCACACCTGGACAAAAGGAACACCTATGTGAGAATGCTGTTCATTGACTACAACTCAGCGTTCAACACCATACTGCCATTTCTAAGGACTCTGGGACTAAACACCTCCCTCTGCAACTGGATCTTGGAATTTCTGACGGGCCGCCCCCAGGTGGTAAGGGTAGGCAAAAACACGTCTGCCACGCTGATCCTCAACACTGGGGCCCCTGAGGAGTGTGTACTTAGTCCCCTCCTGTACTCCCTGTTCACCCACGACTGCGTGGCCAAACACAACTCCAACACCATTAAGTTTGCTGACGACACAACAGTGGTAGGCCTGATCACCGACAATGATGAGACAGCCTATAGGGAGGAGGTCAGAGACCTGTCAGTGTGGTGCCAGGACAACAGCCTCTCCCTCAATGTGAGCAAGACAAAGGAGCTGATCGTGGACTACAGGAAAAGGCTGTATTTATTGTGTTACTTTTTATTATTTTTTACTTTAGTTTATTTGGTAAATCTTTTCTGAACTCTCCTTGAACTGCACTGTTGGTTAAGCGCTTGTAAGAAAGCGGTAAGGTCTCCACTTCTTGTATTCGGTGCATGTGACAAAGTTTGATTTGATTTGAAATGTAGCCTACACGTTTTGTGCTCTTATAGGAAGCATTGTTGACCTGTACTTATATAACTGGGCTAATAACTCGCTAACCTGCAATGAATATCAACAAATGTGCACATTTGGCTCTGATCTAAACTGATCTGAAAAGTCCATTTACTCGCAGGGATTGAAAGCTTCGCTCGTGGGCTACCGCCAGTTGCACGCGCTCCAATAGAATTCCGTTGCACTCTTGCTCTGCCTATACCAAAATCACAGACTCAGTCTTGCAAAGTTAAATTTGTTTTGGTTTGTTGCATTGTAAAGGGCCTGATATGATGCTGATTCGCTCACGGAAAAAATGTTGATATATAGTGCAAACTAATGGGGCAAACTCATGGAATTTCAATCTCTTGCATCTCTGCGCAGAATTGCATTTATTCTCTGCAGCAGTCCTGGAAGAAGTTCCCACGAGCGCTGTTTAGATGGAACATTGCCTATAGGTGTACTTGATTTGCTCTCTGGGCCTGCCGGATAGATAGAGTTCCATCTTCAGACACATGAAACCGATCAAAATCTGAAAGTGCACCTACAGGCAACACTGCGAAACGAATAAATAAAATAGGAACGCAAAGGCTTTATCATTGGGTTTTTTACAGAAATGTTTGGTGATCGAGGAGGAATGGCTTGGAGATCGACCTCTCGATCGGATTCGACCGGTTGGTGACCACTGCTCTAGGCAGTTCATGATCTGAAGCAATATGTGAGTAAGCTCTACCTTTACCTCTGATAGGCTAGGTGGTATTTCTGCCATATTGCTTACATCTATTATGTCCTTTCAGATCTACTCAAGTCCCTAGTGTGTAGGGGTAAGGAATTGTTTCCGGGCACCTATCTGGATAGGATGCACATCCAAAGGTTGCATAGAAGCGAGATACAAAGTTGTGCAGCATATAGTGAGAGGACAAGTATTTGGTTTCAAATTCATCTCATCATGGACCAACAGTGTTTTGGGATGACCTTACTCACAGTCAGATCAATTATGTATTGCACAGCTAGTGATCACACAGTTGGGAGTGAACATCTTGAAGCTTCAGATAAGGACCTGGGGCCAGATTGACTAGGAATCTTTTACAATAGTGGTGGTAAAGTTTGCAACTGCAATGGTTTAAAAGATAAAAGGAAGAGCAAAAGTTAAAGTAAATGTTGGGATGAGGGATAAGAACTAAGAGGTGCAAATGCTTTTTAAATAAAAATCATTAAACTCAAATATTTTTTTGCCAGGTGCAAAGGATTTTGTTCAAAGTGTAATTTCGGGTTTGATCATCAAATGAATTTGACAAAACAAAATGAACAAACTACTCACATGTGGGTCAATTGTTTGAGTGGTTCAAACATCCTTCGCTGTATGTTCCCAATCTCGATTCCCTCTATGCTCCTAAAAAACACAAACAAACGTTGTTTCCCTTAGGAGCTCACAGAAAAACAAACTAAACAAAAGATTTGAATTTCAGAGACCCTCTTTGCAACACTCCTTCCCCCAAAATTGTTGGTATTTTACACCTTTTTGGGGGGCAAAGCTTTGATGTATGACCTAAAATGCTATTTGTTTTCTTTCCTGATATGTGTGAATTAGGGAATTCCTCATGTGTGGGCCAGTGAGTGCACTCTGTTCCAATAGGATAACACATAAAACACATTGCATGTTATGTAGCCACATAATTGTATTGTATGATAAAAGGGTGCACATTGTAAGGTCACGTGCCTTTTGGTCTGGGCATGATGCAAGCTATGATTATATGTGAAATTGCATGGAATAGATCATGGGTTTCTCGTAAGTCTGAAAGGGCCACAGAAATGGATGTATAGAGAAGATGTACTAACTCTACACAACATATATTGGGATGCAAACTCAAAATGTAACAATATTTCAACTCTATACCTGACATGGTACAGTTGTCTACTTTATTTAAGTCCATAACCATACTTTTGTTTAAAAGTACATTTGTTTAAAACTACCAAGCAACCGTGTGACCCTGATTTAGCCCACTGCAGTAAAAGTTAAGAAAATATATTGAGCATTTTATTCCAAAAACAGCCAAACTGTTGTAAGAATATGATGTGTGACTATGCTGAGTGAAGTGCTAACATTAGTAGAATTGCATTTTTAAGTTTAGTTTGGCAATGCTAGTCCCTGTGTATTTTGATTTGTAGGTATCCAATGTTAGCTAACTAGCTAGCTGTGATAATGTTGCTATTGTTATAGCCAGACAAAGGAACAATTTAATTCAATCTTCATAATCCCATTTAATTATATATATATATATATAATTATTTGCTTGCTTGCACAACCTATTTTCTCCCTTTTGTTGTCACTCCTGTCACCTTGTTCTCTGATTGGCTTTAAGTATAGTTGTCGGCCACTGAGGAGCATTGCCATTTCATGGTTTAGAGCAGTCCATTGACTGCTTAAGAGGTAAGGAAAAAAACAAACTACATCACCAAAAGTATGTGGACACCTGCTCGTCAAACATCTTATTCCAAAATCATGAGCATTAATATGGAGTTGGTCCCCCTTTCGCTGCTATAACTGCCTCCACTCTTCTGGGAAGGCTTTCCACCAGATGTCGGAACATTGCTGTGGGGACTTACTTACATTCAGCCACGATTTTGGGTGATTAGGCCTGGCTTGCAGTCAGCTTTCCAATTCATCACAAAGGTGTTCGATGGGGTAGAGGTCAGGGCTCTGTGCAGGCCAGTCAAGTTCTTCCACACCGATCTCGACTAACCAATTCTGTGTGGAACTAGCTTTGTGCAAGGGGCCGTGTCATGCCTTCCCCAAACTGTTCCCTTCAATGGAACTAAGGGGCCTAGCCCGAATCATAAAAAACAGCCCCAGACCATTGTTCCTCCTTCACCAAACTTTACAGTTAGCACTATGCTTTCGGTATGGTAGCATTCTCCTTGCATCCACCAAACCCAGATTCGTCCATCGGACTGCCAGATGGTGAAGCGTGATTCATCACTCCAGAGAACGTGTTTCCACAGCTCCAGAGTCCAATGGTGGTGAGCTTTACTCCACTCCAGCCATCGCTTAGCATTGCGCATGGTGATCTTAGGCTTCATGAAGCTCCCAAAGAACAGTTCTTGTGCTGACGTTGCTTCCAGATGAGGTTTGGAACTCTCGGTAGAGAGCGTTGCAACCGAGGACAGATATATTTTCTGAGCTTCAGCACTAAAAGTCCGGTTCTGTCAGCTTGTGTTGCCTACCACTTCACGGCTAAGCCGTTGTTGACGTAGATGTTTCCACTTCCCAATAACAGCACTTACAGTTGATCGGGGCAGCTCTAGCAGGGCAGAAGTCTACGTACTTTTGTATATACAGTTGAAGTTGGAAGTTTACAAACACATTAGCCAAAAACATTTAAACTCAGTTTTTCACAATTCCTGACATTTAATCCTTGTAAAAAAAATCCTTGTTTTTAGGTCAGTTAGGATCACAACTTTATTTTAAGAATGTGAAATGTCAGAATAATAGTAGAGAGAATGATTTATTTCAGCTTGTATTTCTTTCATTACATTCCCAGTAGGTCAGAAGTTTACATACACTCAATTAGTATTTGGTAGCATTGCTTTTATATTCTTGAACTTGGGTCAAACGTTTCGGGTAGCCTTTCACAAGCTTCCCACAGTAAGTTGGGTGAATTTTGGCCCAATCCTCCTGACAGAGCTGGTGTAACTGAGCCAGGTTTGTAGGCCTCCTTGCTCGCACATGCTTTTTCAGTTCTGCTAACAAATGTTCTATGGGATTGAGGTCAGGGCTTTCTGATGGCCACTCCAATACCTTGACTTTGTTGACCTTGAGCCATTTTGCCACAACTTTGGAAGTATGCTTGGGATCATTGTTCTTTTGGAAGACCCATTTGCAACCAAGCTTTAACTTTCTGACTGATGTCTTGAGATGTTGCTTCAATATATCCACATAATTTTACATCTTTATGATGCCATCTATTTTGTAAAGTGCACCAGTCCCTCCTGCATCAAAGCACCCCCACAACATGATGCTGCCACCCCCGTGCTTCACGGTTGGGATGGTGTTCTTTGGCTTGCAAGCCTCCCCCTTTTCCTCCAAACATAACGATGGTCATTATGGCCAAACAGTTCTACTTTTGTTTCATCAGACCAGAGGACATTTCTCCAAAAAGTATGATCTTTGTCCCCATGTGCAGTTGCAAACCGTAGTCTGGCTTTTTTTTATGTCCGTTTTGGAACAGTGGCTTCTTCCTTGCTGAGCGGCCATTCAGGTTATAATGATATAGGACTCGTTTCACTGTGGATATAGATACTTTTGTATCTGTTTCCTACAGAATCTTCACAAGGTCCTTTTCGCACCAAAGTACGTTTATCTCCAGGAGACAGAACGCGTTTCCTTCCTGAGCGTTATGAAAGCTGCGTGGTCCCATGGTGTTTATACTTGCGTACTATTGTTTGTGCATTTGAACATGGTACCTTCAGGCATTTGGAAATTGCTTCCAAGGATGAACCAGACTTGTGGAGGTCTCCAGCTGGCCGGTGTGTTTACGGACATATTCAATCAATCACTATACCAGTCTGCTGTTCCCACATGCTTCAAGAGGGCCACCATTGTTCCTGTTCCCAAGAAAGCTAAGGTAACTGAGCTAAACGACTACCGCCCGTAGCACTCACATCCGTCATCATGAAGTGCTTTGAGAGACTAGTCAAGGACCATATCACCTCCACCCTACCTGACACCCTTGACCCACTCCAATTTGCTTACCGCCCAAATAGGTCCACAGACGATGCAATCTCAACCACACTGCACACTGCCCTAACCCATCTGGACAAGAGGAATACCTATGTGAGAATGCTGTTCATCGACTACAGCTCGGCATTCAACACCATAGTACCCTCCAAGCTCGTCATCAAGCTCGAGACCCTGGGTCTCGACCCCGCCCTGTGCAACTGGGTACTGGACTTCCTGACGGGCCGCCCCCAGGTGGTGAGGGTAGGCAACAACATCTCCTCCCCGCTGATCCTCAACACTGGGGCCCCACAAGGGTGCGTTCTGAGCCCTCTCCTGTACTCCCTGTTCACCCACGACTGCGTGGCCATGCACGCCTCCAACTCAATCATCAAGTTTGCGGACGACACAACAGTGGTAGGCTTGATTACCAACAACGACGAGACGGCCTACAGGGAGGAGGTGAGGGCCCTCGGAGTGTGGTGTCAGGAAAATAACCTCACACTCAACGTCAACAAAACTAAGGAGATGATTGTGGACTTCAGGAAACAGCAGAGGGAACACCCCCCATCCACATCGATGGAACAGTAGTGGAGAGGGTAGCAAGTTTTAAGTTCCTCGGCATACACATCACAGACAAACTGAATTGGTCCACTCACACAGACAGCATCGTGAGGAAGGCGCAGCAGCGCCTCTTCAACCTCAGGAGGCTGAAGAAATTCGGCTTGTCACCAAAAGCACTCACAAACTTCTACAGATGCACAATCGAGAGCATCCTGGCGGGCTGTATCACCGCCTGGTATGGCAACTGCACCGCCCTCAACCGTAAGGCTCTCCAGAGGGTAGTGAGGTCTGCACAACGCATCACCGGGGGCAAACTACCTGCCCTCCAGGACACCTACACCACCCGATGCTACAGGAAGGCCATAAAGATCATCAAGGACATCAACCACCCGAGCCACTGCCTGTTCACCCCGCTGCCATCCAGAAGGCGAGGTCAGTACAGGTGCATCAAAGCTGGGACCGAGAGACTGAAAAACAGCTTCTATCTCAAGGCCATCAGACTGTTAAACAGCCACCACTAACATTGAGTGGCTACTGCCAACACACTGTCAATGACACTGACTCTACTCCAGCCACTTTAATCATGGGAATCGATGGGAAATGATGTAAATATATCACTAGCCACTTTAAACAATGCTACCTTATATAATGTTACTTACCCTACATTGTTCATCTCATATGCATACGTTGATACTGTACTCTATATCATCGACTGCATCCTTATGTAATACATGTATCACTAGCCACTTTAACTATGCCACTTGGTTTACATACTTATCTCATATGTATATACTGTACTCGATATCATCTACTGTATCTTGCCTATGCTGCTCTGTACCATCACTCATTCATATATCCTTATGTACATATTCTTTATCCCCTTACACTGTGTATGACAGTAGTTTTTTTTGGAATTGTTAGTTAGATTACTTGCTCGTTATTACTGCATTGTCGGAACTAGAAGCACAAGCATTTCGCTACACTCGCATTAACATCTGCTAACCATGTGTATGTGACAAATAAAATTTGATTTGATTTGATTTGATTTGATTTACAAAAAAATGTTTCAGAGACCTTGGCTGATTTCTTTTTATTTTCCCATGATTTCAAGCAAAGAGGCACTGAGGTTGAAGGTAGGCCTTGAAATACATCCACAGGTACACCTCCAATTGACTCAAATGATGTCATTTAGCCTATCAGAAGCTTCTAAAGCCATGACATCATTTTCTGGAATTTTCCAAGCTGTTTAAAGGCACAGTCAATTTAGTGTATGTAAACTTCTGACCCACTGGAATTGTGATGCAGTGAATTATAAGTGAAATAATCTGTCTGTAAACAATTGTGGGAAAATGACTTGTGTCATGCACAAAGTAGATGTCCTAACCGACTTACGAAAACTATAGTTTGTTAACAAGAAATTTGTGGAGTGGTTGAAAAACGAGTTGTAATGACTCCAACCTAAGTGTATGTAAACTTCCGACATCGACTGTATATTATTCAATGATTGTTTATGGGCTAATGGCAGTAAGGCCAAATTCACTGTTTCATCAAATACATATTTTTGTATATATATATATATATATATATATATGTATATGTGTGTGTGTGTATATGTGTGTATATATATGTATATATATATATATATATATGTGTGTATATATATATATATGTATGTATATATATATATGTATGTGTGTATATATATATGTGTATATATATATATATATGTTCTATACCTACAGGGGTCCTAATATTAACAATAGGATCCTTGGTAAGAAAATCTTAAAACATTTTCATATGTTAGCTTCGTAGAAATCCAGTCCGGGCACTATGAATGATCTCTCAAATTATTATTACATATTTTAAAAGTGTTTTATAAATGTGTGAATAACTAGCTTACTAACATTAACACGTGGGAGTAATGATTCATAAATGATAAACAAACTACTCTACTGATGCTTTTCCCTTTCAAGTGTAACATGCATGCACAAAGTGAGCAGTAAAACAAACAATGGCTACTTACAAGGATTTCAATTTATGCAAGTTATCAAAGTGGTCAACTTGGAGATCCACGATAGGGTTACACGAGATGTTCCTAAAAAACATGTAAAAGCATTGACATCAGAGCTCCAGTAACAGCATCAATTATGAGACATAATATTTAACAAGAACTATAGCACCATAGCCGTATAACAATGTCTTTCAACGTTAGAGCAACAAACACATATAAAATATTCAAAGAATGTTTGTGCACAGATCCGAGTGTGGCTCTAACTCACAGCTGTAGTAAATCTCCCAGATGAACAAAGAGATTGGGAGGGATTGCCACGAGTCTGTTGCTGGACAGATCTCTGTGGAGACAAAGCTATTTACTGGAAACAAACTACAAGAACCAATATACCACAGCATTGTTGAATACTCATTTATGACTGGCCAGAAGGGCATTCTAGAATGAGCATTAAAACCAGATAACGGGACAGTTGGAAAAGATATCGGGAGATCATGCAATCATGACGCAATATAAGGCGACACATGCAGACCATACTTGCTACAAAGCTACAGAAAGCTAAACCATCAACTACACAAACCAACATTGTAAACGCAGGTCCAACGACAAACGTAGCTAGCTAGACATATTTTTTTTTGAGCATCTGATGACCTAAAATGGTGAGTGATGAACATACTGTAATGAAACAGCAGGGAGCAGGTCTCGAACCATCGACCTTCGAGCCCGAGGTCCGGCGCGCTATCGACTGTGCAGCAAAAGCATGCTCGTGCGGCAGGGTCGATGTCTGCGCATATAAACCCAGGGTCGTTACACTGCTCCCTCCTTTCAAAGAGCGCGTCCTCGCGCTTGCTTGCGACTCTACGTCTTACAGGAACGCGCTCACCGGCCAAGCACACGCACTGTCGTGGATGCAATGGTAAAGTATGAATTTGTTTCTAAAAATATATATATTTTTAAAAATACGTTATTTCTACCGGTAAATGTGTGCTTTAGTACTGTTTTCTTTGGCAACTGTTGTATAAGCAGGATAGACACCTCCATTCTGTACATTACCTTTGAAATAATGGAGTCCATTTTTCAAAGGTAATGTACAGAACGGAGGCATTTATCCAGTACTTATACGGTGGATGAAACTTACACAAGGTTTACATGACCACCTGTTCTGTAAATCCAGAAACAAGTGTAAATGCATGTCAGAATAATTGTTTGGATTCACTAAAACTCATAAAATATAAATCATAATCAACATCTTGGCCTGGGAACATGTTGTATATGTATAGTGCAGTCTGTACTGATTTATATGGTATTATCTGAATTATTTTTTTTAAAGTCAGTGGAATAGGTGAAGATATCACTGTGTCTGGGACTCAAAATTAACTGTGTCTGGGTATGACAGAAGAAAATGTCAAGCAATTTCATGTCTTGAGGCATACAAAACACAACTTACAATTCCCCAAGTTTCTTTAGAAATGAGAACGCCTGTTCATGTATGCGACTGATTCTGTTCTTCTGTAGGACACTAGAAAGAGTTAAGGAAAGACTGTCAAAACAAGAATTATAAAACAGACTGACATTTTCTCACTTTATTATCTTCTCTGTTGGTTCTAAAAGCAATTTAACAAGATTGTTGTTTTGGCCTCCACTATTTAGAATCCCTTAGGGAAACAAATAGATGTTGATATTTGGAATTGTAATGGTTATAGCCTAGTGAGAAAGCCAAGGACACAACAATAAAAATGAGGAAAACGAAACAAATTAAGTCACACTTACAGCACAGTCATCATGTTGCACGACCAGAATGTTACGTTTCCAACACTTTCAATTTGATTTCCCTCCATGTCCCTGGAGACACACAAGCGCACAAAAACATATTTTGAAAGTAATATCATGCTGATAACAAAGCTCTTTGATTTGTTGACTTCCAAACGTACAGCCAGTTTAGTCTTGGCATTTCCAGACAGATGTCATCCAGCTTTGTCAGAGCGTTGTTCAACAAAACCCTGCGAACAAAAAACAAAACAAGAGCGGTCTGATTTGTGTGCCATTCAAAGAAAACAACACTCACTGCCAAAATACTTTAGCTTATCACATTGGCCCTTTAATAATACCAGAGCACTTCAATAAAGTGCATATGAAAGCATAGACTTGGGAAGTAGTTTGGGGGTGGGGGTGCTGCAGTACTACAGCGGTATTAAAGGTCCAGTGCAATACTTTTGTGAATTATTTATTTCTTAAAAAATTTAAAAATAAATACAAATAATAGTATTATTTTTTTATTCAGATTTTTTCAGTGCAGCACCCTCAGCACCACTACTTCCCACTGCTACGTATGAAATAACTTATTCGATGGAAAAAGCTAAACAAGCCCAACTCATGAAGGTAAAAGGTAGAAATATACTCACAGGAGTACCAAGGAACGCAAGCCTGAAAAGGTCATGGGGGATATCTGATGGATACTGTTGTTTTCAAGGATCCTACAACCAAAGGGTAGAGTTTATTTTCAGCTCTCTTATTAAATTAAGTATTTGGTTGAACGTTGGTTGAAAGGAAACTGCAGCGATACAAGCTTTGTGCGATAGTTCTGAAGGCTGTCTAAAAATGTCGTTTTTGTACCCATTGTGTTAACAGTATGTCTATATATGCAAACAGGATATACAGACTATGTCAGTAAGGATAACCTACAACCACTCCAGCTTGTGTAGATCTTGGAACACCCCGGGCATCAGGATGGATATCTTGTTATAGCTTAAATATCTGAGGCAGAAAATTCAGATTTTAAATATGCACATTGAATTATTTACCATTTATTTCAAACATAAGCAACTTGATAAGGAAAACTTAAATCAACAACATGCAAGGTAAAAATCTGTCGTTCTGCCCCTGAGCAAGGCAGTTAACCCACTGTTCCCCGGGTGCCGAAGACGTGGATGTCGGTTAAGGCAGCCCCCCTCACCTCCCTGATTCAGAGGGGTTGGGTTAAATGCGAAAGACACATTTCAGTTGAAGGCATTCAGTTCTACGACTGACTTTTTATCCCCCTTTTCCTTTTCATTATAAAGTCCAACATAACACTGTCAAGTGCACGCATCGATGTATGAATATTATGAACTTACAGTCTTGTTAGATTGTATAGTCCTCTGAATGCGTTAGGACTCACAGCTCGAATTCTGTTATGTTGTAGATATCTGAAAAGTAGTATGTTAGAAGTATGTTAAAAAAATATCTTGTTTAATTGAACATTTGCTGTGTCCAAAATATGTACTACTTACTAAAACTAAACATTGTGTACTAATAGTGCATTGTGTTCAAAATACTATTTTTAGTCTTACATCAATTTGTGTGTTCAGGAGAACAATTGCCACGATGACTAACAAGTGAAAATTATTTACAACAAGTATAGAAGCCTCGCATTTCTACATTAAAGACCTAAATATAAACGGGTCCCCGTAGAACAAAATAAAAATACCAATTGGTAGATACTTTCATAGTATGTGGTTTGATTAGTTTTTTAGAAGAAGAAAATTACCCAAACAATATTGCATAGCTGACTTTATTCGAGAGATAGTTCTTGGCAGTCAATGAGGCATGTTTTTAGTCTCCTCATCTTGCTACTACTTCCATGCTGCCAATATGTTTCAAGGCCAATGTGATCCAGACTACTGCATTTGGGTCCCCGGGGCACCTACCTCCAGAGCCCCCCTCCTTCCTGTGCTGTTCCTACCTCCAGAGCCCCCCACCCCTGTGCTGTTTTATAGTTAATTCCATTAAGTCATTCAAATGAGATATTAAGTCATTCAAACAAGATACTAAGTCATTTGAATGACTCATTATCTTGTTTGAACGACTTTAAAGTTATTTTGTCTAATTATTCCTCATTTGTTATGCAGCTTGTCAGACCACATAATGGAAGCTGTGGCCATTCATTCACTGATTCTATCCATTGATATGATTATTAATTGTCAGTTCTTTGATAGCCTAAAGCAGGGCTGTTTTTAGGGCCAGGACGATACCAGTATTGCCATCGTCCAGGTTTGGCCGGGGTAGGCCGTCATTGTAAATAAGAATTTGTTCTTAACTGACTTGCGTAGTTAAATAAATGTGAAGGAACTTGTGAAGATACTGGACTAAACAGGTACAAAAGTATCTATATCCACAGTAAAATTAGTCCTATATCGACATAACCTGAAAGGTCGCTCAAAACCGACATAAAAAATCCAGACTACGGTTTGCAACTGCACATGAGGTGAAAGATCATACTTTTTGGAAAATATCCTCTGGTCTGATGAAACAAAAATGGAACTGTTTGGCCATAATGACCATCGTTATGTTTGGAGGAAAAAGGGGAAGGTGTGCAAGCCGAAGAACACCATCCCAACCGTGAAGCACGGGGGTGGCAGCATCATGTTGTGCGGGTGCTTTGCTGCAGGAGGAACTGATGCGCTTCACAAAGTAGATGACATCATGAGGAGGACATTTATGTGGATATATTGAAGCAACATCTCAAGACATCAGTCAGGAAGTTAAAGCTTGGTCGCAAATGGGTCTTCCAAATGGACAATGACCCCCAACATACTTCCAAAGTTGTGGAAAAATGGCTTAAGGACAACAAAGTCAAGGTATTGAAGTGGCCATCACAAAGCCCTGACCTCAATCCTATAGAAAATTTGTGGGCAGAACTTAAAAAGCATGTGCGAGCAAGGAGGTCTACAAACCTGACTCCGTTACACCAGCTTTTCAGTTTATAATCTGTGGTGTTCAGTACTCTCGAGAATAAACGCTGCTGGTTGATTTTGAGACTGGTCTCTGTCCATTTTATGCAAATAAGAGTCTTACAAATTCTTAGGAATTGACAGAGTGTTTAATTTTAATTGGGTATTAAAACATAGAGGAATTTCATTCCTGTTACAGTCACTTAGACATTTCCTTGTTTTTGAAAGAAAACCACAGTTTTTGTACATTGAAATAAACATCAAATTGATCAGAAATACAGTGTATACAATGTTAATGTTGTAAATGATTATTGTAGCTGGAAATGGCAGATTTTTTATGGAATATCTACATAGGCATACAGAGGCCCATTATCCGCAACCATCACTCCTGTGTTCCAATGGCACGCTAACCTAAGTTTATAATTTTAAAAGGCTAATTGATCTTTAGAAAACACTTTTGCAATTATGTTAGCACAGCTGAAAACTGTTGAGCTGATTAAAGAAGCCATATAACTGGCCTTCTTTAGACTAGTTGAGTATTTGGAGCATCAGCATGTGTGGGTTCGATTACAGGCTCAAAATGGCCAGAAACAAAGAACTTTCTTCTGAAACTCGTCAGTCTATTCTTGTTCTGAGAAGTGATTCTATTCCATGCAATAAATTGCCAAGAAACTGAAGATCTCGTACAACGCTGTGTGCTACTCGCTTTACAGAACAGCGCAAACGGCTCTAACCAGAATAGAAAGAGGAGTGGGAGGCCCCGGTGTACAACTGAGCAAGAGGACAAGTACATTAGAGTGTCTAGTTTGAGAAACAGACGCCTCACAAGTCCTCAACTGGCAACTTCATTAAATAGTACCTGCTAAAACACCAGTCTCATCGTCAACAGTGAAGAGGCGACTCTGGGATGCTGGCCTTCTAGGCAGAGTTGCAAGGGAAAAGCCATATCTCAGACTGGCCAATAAAAAGACAAGATTAAGATGGGAAAAAGAACACAGACACTGGACAGAGGAACTCTGCCTAGAAGGCCAGCATCCCGGACTCGCCTCTTCACTGTTGACCTTGAGACTGGTGTTTTAGTCACCGAGGGCATGCGCAATGGTGATATCACCAAAAGAGGACAGCTTATTGGTGCGTGAAATCAAATCTTAACCTTCAGCCCTTAAAATACTAATAAATTATCTAAATCACCAAAGGGACAAATCGTTTTTGTGATTTCAGACTAGGTGTGGCAGAAGGCATGAAGATCACTGCTCTGCTTCAAATGCCCTGATTGATAAAAATGCCGCTATGTAATTGTGACAATTTTGTTTCCCAAAGACCCCACAATTAGGCATTAGTTAAACTTCTTCCTGCGAATAAAAACAACTTCCCACAACATTGTTGTCCAAATAACCAGACACGTTTTGCCCAGTAGGTGGCTTTTGACTCCTGGTAGCTGGAAGTGTTTGAAATAGCTTAATCGGTCTACGTCAGCCTGCGCAGAATAGTAAGGTAGTAATTGATTATTATTATTATTACTGCTATTAATATGCATGAGGCTATAAAACTGCAACAGGAAGTTGATCCCTGCAATGCAAAGATTTATTTTGAAACCCTTCCTCCAAATCTATCCATTACGCAAGGTTCTCCCGATGAAGTACTCCATTTCAGGATGCTTTCAAAACAATACTTTTTCTTTGCCTTATCATCAAATTAAAAGATTGTTGTCATGGGTGAGACTGAAAATCGTATAGATTACTTGTATTTCTGTAAACCATTAGCCAACACTTCAAAAATTTAACAGTGTCATCATGAAAGTTGACTTTCTTTTCATTTTATTTCAGTAATTACATTTATTTTTTCCTGTTACCTGTCACGCCTTGGTCTTAGTATTTTGTGTTTTCTTTAATTATTTGTTCAGGCCAGGGTGTGACATGGGTTTATTGTGTTGTCGTATTGGGGTTTTTGTAGGCATTGGGATTGTGGCTGATTAGGGGTGTGTCTAGCATAGGCTTGGCTGCCTGAGGCGGTTCTCAATCAGAGTCAGGTGATTCTCGTTGTCTCTGATTGGGAACCATATTTAGGTAGCCTGGGTTTTACTGTGTATTTTGTGGGTGATTGTTCCTGTCTCTGTGTTAGTTGTCACCAGACAGGCTGTATTAGGTTTTCACATTTCCGTTTGTTGTTTTTGTATGTTTCGTATTTATCATCATTAAAGATGTCTCGATTTAACCACGCTGCATTTTGGTCCGACTCTCCTTCGACGGAAGAAAGCCGTAACAGAATCACCCACCACACCCGGACCGAGCGGCGTGGTAACAGGCAGCGACAGCAGGAGCAGCGAAAGGAGGAATGGACATGGGAAGACGTGTTGGATGGCAAAGGTTGTTACACTTGGGAGGAGATACTGGCCGGAAGAGATCGCCTCCCATGGGAACAGGTGGAGGCATTTAGGAGAGCAGAGGCAGCCGGAGATAAGAGCCGACGATAAGAGGGAACACGGTTGGCAAGGAAGCCCGAAAAGCAGCCCAAAAAATTTATTGGGGGGGAGGCTCAGGGAGAGAGTGGCAGAGTCAGGAGTCAGACCTGAGCCAACTCTCCCTGTTAATCGTGAGGAGCAGCTATCAAAGGACTTCTGGACTTGGGAAGAGATATTGGACGGAAAAGGACCCTGGGCACAGCCTGGTGAATATCGACGCCCCAAAGAAGAACTGGAGGCGGCGAGAGCGGAGAGGCGCTGGTATGAAGAGGCAGCACGGCGACGCGGATGGAAGCCTGAGAGTCACCCCCAAAATATATTGGGGGGGGCTCACAGGGAGTATGGCGATGCCAGGTAGGAGACCTGCGCAAACTCCCTGTGCTTACCGGGGGGCTAAAGAGACCGGGCAGGCACCGTGTTATGCTAGTGAGCGCACGGTGTCTCCAGTGCGGGTGCATAGCCCGGTACGGTACATACCAGCTCTTCGTATTAGCCGGGCTAGAGTGGGCATCGAGCCAAGTAAGGTTGGGCAGGCTCGGTGCTCAAGAGCTCCAGTGCGCCTGCACGGTCCGGTCTATCCAGAGCCACCTCCACAAACCAGTCCTCCGGTAGCGGCTCCCCGCACCAGGCTTCCTGTGCGTGTCCTCGATCCAGTACCACCAGTTCCAGCACCACGCACCAGGCCTTCAGTGCGCCTCGCCTGTTCAGCACAGCCAGAGCCATCCTTCTCTCTAGCGCTGTCGGAGCCTCCCGCCTGTTCAGCGCAGCCAGCGTTTTCCTCCTCTCCTGCGCTGTCGGAGTCTCCCGCCTGTTCAGCGCTTCCAGAGCCTTCCTCCTCTACAGCGCTGCCGGAGCCTCCTGCCTGTTCAACGCAGCCAGAGCTGCCAGTCTGCATGGAGCAGCCAGAGCTGTCAGTCTGCATGGAGCAGCCAGAGCTGCCAGGTTGCATGGAGCAGCCAGAGCTGCCAGGTTGCATGGAGCAGCCAGAGCTGCCAGGTTGCATGGAGCAGCCAGAGCTGCCAGTCTGCATAGAGCTGCCAGTCTGCATAGAGCTGCCAGTCTGCATAGAGCAGCCAGAGCTGCTAGTCTGCATGGAGCGGCCAGAGCTGTCAGCCTGCATGGAGCAGCCTGAGATGTCAGTCTGCATGGAGCAGCCAGAGATGTCAGTCTGCATGGAGCAGCCAGAGCTGTCAGTCTGCATGGAGCAGCCTGAACTGTCAGTCTGCATGGAGCAGCCAGAGCTGCCAGTCTGCATGGAGCAGCCAGAGCTGTCAGTCTGCATGGAGCAGCCAGAGCTGTCAGTCTGCATGGAGCAGCCAGAGCTGTCAGTCTGCATGGAGCAGCCAGAGCTGTCAATTTGCATGGAGCAGCCAGAGTTGCCAATCTACATGGAGCAGCCAGAGCTGTCAGTCTGCATGGAGCAGCCAGAGCAGCTAGATCCGCCAGTCAGCCATGATCTTCCAGATCTGCCAGTCAACCAGACTCTTCCAGATCCGCCAGCCAGCCAGGATCTGCCGGAGCCAACTACCTGCCTGAGCTTCATCTCAGTCCCGGGCTTCCCCTCAGTCCCGGGCTTCCCCTCAGTCCCGGGCTTCCCCTCAGTCCCGAGCTGCCCCTCAGTCCCGGGCTTCCCCTCAGTCCCGAGCTGCCCCTCAGTCCCGAGCTGCCCCTCAGTCCCGAGCTGCCCCTCAGTCCCGAGCTGCCCCTCAGTCCCGAGCTGCCCCTCAGTCCCGAGCTGCCCCTCAGTCCCGAGCTTCCCCTCAGTCCCGAGCTTCCCCGCAGTCCCGAGCTTCCCCGCAGTCCCGAGCTGCCTCAGTCACGAGCTGCCCCTCAGTCCAGTGGGGTTCTGGGTGAGGACTACGAGGTCATGGTCGGCGGCGAGGGTGGACTATCCCAGGACGCAAGGGGGAGGAACTAAGACATTTATGGAGTGGGGTCCACGTCCCGAGCCGGAGCCGCCACCATGGACAGACGCTCACCCGGACCCTCCCTATGGTTTTGAGGTGCGTCCGGGAGTCCGCACCTTGGGGGGTTCTGTCACGCCTTGGTCTTAGTATTTTGTGTTTTCTTTAATTATTTGTTCAGGCCAGGGTGTGACATGGGTTTATTGTGTTGTCGTATTGGGGTTTTTGTAGGCATTGGGATTGTGGCTGATTAGGGGTGTGTCTAGCATAGGCTTGGCTGCCTGAGGCGGTTCTCAATCAGAGTCAGGTGATTCTTGTTGTCTCTGATTGGGAACCATATTTAGGTAGCCTGGGTTTTACTGTGTATTTTGTGGGTGATTGTTCCTGTCTCTGTGTTAGTTGTCACCAGACAGGCTGTATTAGGTTTTCACATTTCTGTTTGTTGTTTTTGTATGTTTCGTATTTATCATCATTAAAGATGTCTCGATTTAACCACGCTGCATTTTGGTCCGACTCTCCTTCGACGGAAGAAAACCGTAACATTACCTTTTGAAGTAAAGGCCTATCACAATCCTCTTTTTGTAGGTGATTCTGGTAGGCTAATAAAAGCATGTTGTTCGCAGCATAAACTATTATTATTATTTCTGAAGTTCATTCATTTATTAGTGATGGATACTATAACTGTGCGCTTAGGTTACTGTTATTAAAGCACTCACATAGGCTACTTCTCTGCCAGATTGCGTGAGATAACTAGTCTTATCGGTAAGTGTGGTCTAAGCAATCCCCTTATGGTATCATGTTACCTCCCTACATTGATTGCACATGTAACGCAGGTCAACTAATGTTGAATACTTGTCAGTACTTATCAGTGAGATTCCAGTAACCAATCATATTATACTATATTGCTAGTGATATGTTTAAATTGACAGCTATTACAAATCAGCTGTCAGAAGCTGCATGACGAGCAGTTTATTTTGAGCCAATCAAAACTCAAAATTCTCTTAGTCTCTGTCCTAACCTCACGTTATACACCAGTTGGCACCAACATGCTAAAAACAAAAGCTAAAAAGGATCATGAAGAGCTACTGCCATTCCATGGAAGAAAAACTATGTTTCAAATTGTTGAGGAGTTGTATAAAACTGAACTAAAAAGAGAGAACTGGATATTAACACTCACTTATCAATACGAATGTGCTGTGAAGGGATTGAAGGGATCTGTTTTTATAAAGTTTTCCACTTTGTAGTTATGGTGTATTGTGTGTAGATTGATGAGGGGGAAAAAACAATTTCATCCATTTTAGAATAACGAAGCAACATAACAAGATGTGGAAAAAGTAAAGGTGTCTGAATACTTTCCGAATGCACTGTATAGGCTACTGTGGGTGGGGTAGGCTAAATAATTATTACAGAATAGGCCTAATTTAAAAAATTGTGATACAGGAAATAAAAATTGCTAGGCAGAGCAATACCAGAGTGGAAGAGAAGGCAAACACAATTCTTTAAATCTGCTCCACACTCGCCAACTTAGTCTCTGGCATTCAAAAGCAGCCCTGCTTTATATATTATTTTTTACCACCTTTTTCCTCCCCAATTTTGATCTTGTTACATCGCTGCAACTCCCCAGGGGGTGAAGGTCGAGTCATGTGTCCTCCGAAACATTACCTGCCAAACCGCGCTTCTTAATTTAACACCCGCCCTCTTAACCCGAAAGCCAGCCGCACCAATGTGTCGGACAAAACACCATTCACCTGATGACAGAGGTCAGCCTGCAGGCACCCGGCCCACCACAAGGAGCTGCTAGAGCACAATGAGTCAAGTAAAGCCTCCCCGGGCAAACCCTCTCCTAAACCGGATGATGCTGGGCCAATCGTGAGCCGCCCTATGGGACTCCCAATCACGGCCTGTTGTGATACAACCTGGGATCGAACTCTGGTCTGTAGTGATGCCTCTAACACTGCAATGCAGTGCCTTAGGCCGCTGATCCACTCGGGAAGCCCTTATATCAAAAGATCTTTCAATGAATAATCATATTGATGATGGAGTCAGTGAATTAATGCCTGCAGCAACCATTACATGGTCTGACAAGCTGCATAACAAACGAGTCCTTTTGAATGACTTAATACATTTTGCCAAAAAAAGTAGCTGTTTTAAAGCGAATTCCCTGCAATTCTACACATTTTGCCATTGCTTATGACGTGTTCATATGTTATCGGTGTGGCCCCCGACCAAAAAAAAAGAATAATCCAGTAATCTGGCCTCAAATGTGATAGCACAACAAGACTGAATGACAATCTTGAAAGTTTGTTTTTCCTTACAACCATCATCTGAAGGTAAGTCTTGCTGAATTAATGTTAAACACAGCCAATGTAAGCTTGTTTTGGCCATCACAACCATCAAAAGGGGACGGGAAATGCTTTGATATTGTCTGTGGCTGTCACAGAGGCCTTGAGTGGTTAGTCTATTAGAGAGTGTTTTTGAAGTGCTATCAAAATATTTACTTGCCGACTACAACTTAATCAAGTGACTTCTCTCGCCTGAAGACATTTTAAAAATGCAATCAATAATTCAACAACAACTTACAGTTTCTGAAGACTCTGGTACTTATAGAATATGTCACCATTCAATATCCGAAGTCGGTTCCTTTGCAGGGACCTATGGGATGTGATTAGTTCATAAGGTCGACCAGATAAATAAACAACAACAAACACAACATTGTGCCACCAAACAATACTGTGTGAATTTAAAAAGAGTAAAAACCTTTTCATTTTAATTACTAGGTTCTCGGCTCATTGTCTGTTTGAGGTTGGAACTAATCACATTTCTATGTGACCACATTGTGTGTATTCGGGAAAATCTTCCAATTACATTTGAAATAGAATTGGTGATGGAACATATCATTATTCCAAACAGAAGGAGCATCTTTCTTTATATTGTGACAGAGAATGCATAATTTTGCCATTTTAGTGATTATCTAAGCTCATTCCACCTCGATTACCACGGTAGCCATGTTACCTGAGGTTATGGAGATAAGCTTTGAATTAGTGAAGAAAGTAATTTAATTGAAATTTAGCAATGCGGAACGTGCCGCAGCAGTCTACAGGACCTCAATGAAACCTCCATCGAGACACTCATTAGCTAAGTGCGAGAGACACACTTTGTTTAAGTTGTTTTTCTCTTCCAATTCATAGGAGAAACAGGAAAAAGTATCTGCACACTTCCAGTCAGATGCAAATGTATGTATTCGAAATGTGTGCGGCAACTCACATCATGGTGACGTTAACAGACACGGCTGGGACATGGTGAAACTGGGCACCGTCACAGTCCAGCTCCAGATCTCTGCACTGACACAGCTCTGGAACAGCCAGCAGCACTGGATGAGGAAGAGACGGAGGGAAGGAAGATATCAATGACTGACGCAGATCCACGTAGGAGCTGGACAAAAAAAAAAATAGCAATGAAAATGAATGTCAACAAGGTCTTTGGACAACACTGTTGTTGTAGAACTAGCTTTACTTAAGATTACACGGAGACATAGGAGAGTGCCAGGGACCAACCTCAATCACTGCATATGTACAGTAGCGCCACACGTGACGGATGTGACTGCTTTGCAGTTTTGCTTTCTTCCCTGTCTGGGCACAATGTCCTTGCAAAGGCTCCAGGTACCCTCTGCTTCACAAACACGTTACCGCCCGCTTGATAACGTCGTTGCCCGTTACGACACCGAAAGTGACCATTTCGTTAGCACGAGTGGAGACATTTCAAGATGTGAAATGAGGTTACTGCACAATCTCAACACTGTTGCACACGGCCACAGAGAATTTAATTGAAGCAGCAATCTATTGAATTGGGGCCTCATGCCAAAGGAAAAGACAATTATTCTTTTCAAATTCAATAAGTCCAGGTTCCAACAGGAAATGTGTAAAAGGATAATAGCATTCAGTTAAGTGGGCATCAGAAATAATTCCTTTATGCTGTATCTGAGGGGATGTATAATCAGGCATAAAGGAAATGATAAGACTCCATGGAAATACTAAAATATCAATGGTATTCAAAGTTCTGTAGTGTTGATTTCCATTTTCCTTGCAAGTGAATTGATCATCGAGTACACTCATTGGGTCCTGACTAAAGGGGAAGAATGGAAATCAGCAATCTGGTTTTGAATATTGATGTTCTGATGGGGACATATTTGAGGACAAATTTGAATCGTTCTGATATTCAAAGAATGAAATATATGAAGAAAGAATAATCTTCTGTACATCTGACATCTAATGCAATGCATGTGTAATGACTAAATTGAATCCAAGATTTGTATTTGACCTAAAGTGTGAAATCCTATACTCGTCACTCATTTCAAAAGTATTTTTGAAAGATGGGTAATTTGCGATTTGAATATCCTTGTCAGTGACCTCTGTTGTACTCAGAATAAAGTTACTAATGAATTGAAAACATCTGATTCTGCCAAGGACAATTGAGAAAACATTGGATATAATCAAAGGATTATATGCACAAACTTGGAAGAAAAGAAACCTGTTTATTCAATAAGGAATTGTTTATTGCTTGTTATTTGATACCATGTCAGTCTTGGTGTAATATGAAGATGTGTTATTTAGAAACTCCAAATAGGGAAAGTTGCAACTCAATATTAGGAAGGTGTTCCCAATGTGTGGTATACTCAGTGTATATCAACAATGGACTAATGAAACAAATACCAAATTATTGTTTTGGGGCAGAGTTTTCCTTTAATGCCTCGGGGGAGGCAGCACAAATGGACTGTTCAAAACCACTCGATTTCCATCTGGTCTGTTTAATTCAGATCCACAAACTTAAAACATAGCTGCGAGCAGCAATGAACAGGCTGACCGAAGGACACAAGATCAGTTGGATAACAAAGCAAACACTGTTCCTATGTAATACTCTTCCTTTATGTGCAATCAGTGTTGAGTGGATATAATTGAGCATATTAGCATATTACCGTGTTTTTATGAATATTGCTAAATTACATACCCACAGTCAAAGAGAATCTTCTTTCTAATAATGTCAATTTTAATTATCAACTCCTAATATTGAGCCAAATATACTCACTGTAGTAGCTGACACACAGTGCATTGTCATGGCTGTGTGCTTAGGGCCAGTTGTATCCAATTGGTAGTTAGTCTTGTCTCATTGCTGCAACTCCCATACGGACTCAGGAGAGGCGAAGGTCGAGAGCCATGCGTCTTCCCGAAACCCAACCAAGCCGCACTGCTTCTTGACACAATGTCCACTTAACCCGGAAGCCAGCCGCACCAATGTGTTTGACGAAACACCGTACACCTGGCAACCGTGTCAGCGTGCACTGCGCCTGGCACAGGAGTCACTAGTGCGCGATAGGACAAGGATATCCCTGCCGGCCAAACCCTCCTCTCACCTGGACAATCCTGGGCCAATTGTGCACCACCCCATGGGTCTCCCGGTCACGACTGGCTGCGACAGAGCCTGGACTCGAACCCAGAATCTCTAGTGGCACAGCTAGCACTGCGATGCAGGGCCTTAGACCACTGCGCCACTTGGAAGGCCTGAAATTGAACCTTCGCCCCAGTCTGAGGTCGTGAGCGCTCTGGAGGAGGTTTTCATCAAGAATCTCTCTGTACTTTGCTCCGTTCATCTTTCCCTCAATCCGGATTAGTCTCCCAGTCTCTGCCGCTGAAAAACATCCCCACAGCATGATGCTGCTCCCACCACCATAGTGCCAGTTTTCTTGTAGATGTGATGCTTGGCATTCAGGCCAAAGAGTTCAATCTTGGTTTCATCACACCAAATAATCTTGTTTCTCATGGTCTGAGAGCCCTTTACTGTAGGCATCATTTGGCAAACTCCAAGCGGGCTATCATGTGCCTTTTTACTGATGAGTGGCTTCCGTCTGGCCAGTCAAATCAAATCAAATTTTATTTGTCACATACACATGGTTAGCAGATGTTAATGCGAGTGTAGCGAAATGCTTGTGCTTCTAGTTCCGACAATGCAGTAATAACGAACAAGTAATCTAACTAACAATTCCAAAACTACTGTCTTATACACAGTGTAAGGGGATAAAGAATATGTACATAAGGATATATGAATGAGTGATGGTACAGAGCAGCATAGGCAAGATACAGTAGCTGATATCGAGTACAGTATATACATATGAGATGAGTATGTAAACAAAGTGGCATAGTTAAAGTGGCTAGTGATACATGTATTACATAAGGATGCAGTCGATGATATAGAGTACAGTATATACGTATGCATATGAGATGAATAATGTAGGGTATGTAAACATTATATAAGGTAGCATTGTTTAAAGTGGCTAGTGATATATTTACATCATTTCCCATCAATTCCCATTATTAAAGTGGCTTGAGTTGAGTCAGTGTCAGTGTCAGTGTGTTGGCAGCAGCCACTCAATGTTAGTGGTGGCTGTTTAACAGTCTGATGGCCTTGAGATAGAAGCTGTTTTTCAGTCTCTCGGTCCCAGCTTTGATGCACCTGTACTGACCTCGCCTTCTGGATGATAGCGGGGTGAACAGGCAGTGGCTCGGGTGGTTGATGTCCTTGATGATCTTTATGGCCTTCCTGTAACATCGGGTGGTGTAGGTGTCCTGGAGGGCAGGTAGTTTGCCCCCGGTGATGCGTTGTGCAGACCTCACTACCCTCTGGAGAGCCTTACGGTTGAGGGCGGAGCAGTTGCCGTACCAGGCGGTGATACAGCCCGCAAGGATGCTCTCGATTGTGCATCTGTAGAAGTTTGTGAGTGCTTTTGGTGACAAGCCGAATTTCTTCAGCCTCTTGAGGATTAAGAGGCGCTGCTGCGCCTTCTTCACAATGCTGTCTGTGTGAGTGGATCAATTCAGTTTGTCTGTGATGTGTATGCTGAGGAACTTAAAACTTGCTACCCTCTCCACTACTGTTCCATCGATGTGGATAGGGGGGTGTTCCCTCTGCTGTTTCCTGAAGTCCACAATCATCTCCTTAGTTTTGTTGACGTTGAGTGTGAGGTTATTTTCCTGACACCACACTCCGAGGGCCCTCACCTCCTCCCTGTAGGCCGTCTCGTCGTTGTTGGTAATCAAGCCTACCACTGTTGTGTCGTCCGCAAACTTGATGATTGAGTTGGAGGCGTGCGTGGCCACGCAGTCGTGGGTGAACAGGGAGTACAGGAGAGGGCTCAGAACGCACCCTTGTGGGGCCCCAGTGTTGAGGATCAGCGGGGAGGAGATGTTGTTGCCTACCCTCACCACCTGGGGGCGGCCCGTCAGGAAGTCCAGTACCCAGTTGCACAGGGCGGGGTCGAGACCCAGGGTCTCGAGCTTGATGACGAGCTTGGAGGGTACTATGGTGTTGAATGCCGAGCTGTAGTCGATGAACAGCATTCTCACATAGGTATTCCTCTTGTCCAGATGGGTTAGGGCAGTGTGCAGTGTGGTTGAGATTGCATCGTCTGTGGACCTATTTGGGCGGTAAGCAAATTGGAGTGGGTCTAGGGTGTCAGGTAGGGTGGAGGTGATATGGTCCTTGACTAGTCTCTCAAAGCACTTCATGATGACGGATGTGAGTGCTACGGGGCGGTAGTCGTTTAGCTCAGTTACCTTAGCTTTCTTGGGAACAGGAACAATGGTGGCCCTCTTGAAGCATGTGGGAACAGCAGACTGGTATAGGGATTGATTGAATATGTCCGTAAACACACCGGCCAGCTGGTCTGCGCATGCTCTGAGGGCGCGGCTGGGGATGCCGTCTGGGCCTGCAGCCTTGCGAGGGTTAACACGTTTAAATGTCTTACTCACCTCGGCTGCAGTGAAGGAGAGACCGCATGTTTTCATTGCAGGCCGTGTCAGTGGCACTGTATTGTCCTCAAAGCGGGCAAAAAAGTTATTTAATCTGCCTGGGAGCAAGACATCCTGGTCCGTGACTGGGCTGGATTTCTTCCTGTAGTCCGTGATTGACTGTAGACCCTGCCACATGCCTCTTGTGTCTGAGCCGTTGAATTGAGATTCTACTTTCTCTGTACTGACGCTTAGCTTGTTTAATAGCCTTGCGGAGGGAATAGCTGCACTGTTTGTATTCAGTCATGTCACCAGACACCTTGCCCTGATTAAAAGCAGTGGTTCGCGCTTTCAGTTTCACACGAATGCTGCCATCAATCCACGGTTTCTGGTTAGGGAATGTTTTAATCGTTACTATGGGAACGACATCTTCAACGCACGTTCTAATGAACTCGCACACCGAATCAGCGTATTCGTCAATGTTGTTGTCTGACGCAATAAGAAACATCTCCCAGTCCACGTGATGGAAGCAGTCTTGGAGTGTGGAGTCAGCTTGGTCAGACCAGCGTTGAACAGACCTCAGCGTGGGAGCTTCTTGTTTTAGTTTCTGTCTGTAGGCAGGGATCAACAAAATGGAGTCGTGGTCAGCTTTTCCGAAAGGGGGGCGGGGCAGGGCCTTATATGCGTCGCGGAAGATAGAGTAACAATGATCCAAGGTCTTTCCACCCCTGGTTGCGCAATCGATATGCTGATAAAATTTAGGGAGTCTTGTTTTCAGATTAGCCTTGTTAAAATCCCCAGCTACAATGAATGCAGCCTCCGGATAAATCGTTTCCAGTTTGCAGAGAGTTAAATAAAGTTCGTTCAGAGCCATCGATGTGTCTGCTTGGGGGGGGATATATACGGCTGTGATTATAATCGAAGAGAATTCTCTTGGTAGATAATGCGGTCTACATTTGATTGTGAGGAATTCTAAATCAGGTGAACAGAAGGACTTGAGTTCCTGTATGTTTCTTTCATCACACCATGTCACGTTAGTCATAAGGCATACGCCCCCGCCCCTCTTCTTACCAGAAAGATGTTTGTTTCTGTCGGCGCGATGCGTGGAGAAACCCGCTGGCTGCACCGCCTCGGATAGCGTCTCTCCAGTGAGCCATGTTTCCATGAAGCATAGAACGTTACAGTCTCTGATGTCCCTCTGGAATGCTACCCTTGCTCGGATTTCATCAACCTTGTTGTCAAGAGACTGGACATTGGCAAGAAGAATGCTAGGGAGTGGTGCACGGTGTGCCAGTCTCCAGAGTCTGACCAGAAGACCGCCTCGTTTCCCTCTTTTTCGGAGTCGTTTTTTTGGGTCGCTGCATGGAATCCACTCCGTTGTCCTGTTTAAGGCAGAACACAGGATCCGCGTCGCAAAAAACATATTCTTGGTCGTACTGATGGTGAGTTGACGCTGATCTTATATTCAGTAGTTCTTCTCGACTGTATGTAATGAAACCTAAGATGACCTGGGGTACTAATGTAAGAAATAACACGTAAAAAAACAAAAAACTGCATAGTTTCCTAGGAACGCGAAGCGAGGCGGCCATCTCTGTCGGCGCCGGAAGTAACCGCCATAAAGGCCTGATTGGTGGAGGGCTGCCGATATGGTTGTCCTTCTGGAAGGTTCTCCCATTTCCACAGAGGAACTCTGGAGCTCTGTCAGAGTGACCATCGGGTTCTTGGTCATCTCCCTGACCAAGACCCTTGTTCCCCAATTGCTCAGTTTGGCTGGGTGGCCAGCTCTAGGAAGAGTTTTAGTGGTTCCAAGCTTCTTCCATTTAAGAATGATGGAGTCCACTGTGTTCTTGTGGACCTTCAATGTTGCAGAATTTTCCCAGACAATTCCTTCAATCTCATGGCTTGGTTTTTGCTATGCCATACACCGTCAATTCTGGGACCTTATACGTATAAACAGGTGTGTGCCTTTCCAAATCATGTCCAATCAATTGAATTTACCACAGGTGGACTCCAATCAAGTTGTAGAAACATCTCAAGGATGAGCAATGGAAACAGGATGCACCTGAGGTCAATTTCAAGTCTCATAGCAAAGGGTCTGAATACTTACATTTCCAGTCAAAAGTTTGGACACACCTACTCATTCAAGGGGTTTTCTTTATTTTTATTGTAGAATAATAGTGAACACAAACTATGAAATAAGGAACCACACATGCAGAGATCATCCGTTCACCTACTCTGCATCTCACAAAGACAGCGGTTGGAACCATAAATCTCAAATTTGGACCTATCAGACTAAAGGACAGATTTCCACCGATCTAATGTCCATTGCTTGCGTTTCTTGGCCCAAACAAGTCTCTTCTTCTTATTGGTGTTCTTTAGTGGTGGTTTCTTTGCTGCAATTCAACCATGAAGGCCTGATTTCACACAGTCTCCCCTGAACAGTTGATGTTGAGATCTGTCTGTTACGTGAACTCTGTGAAGCATATACAGTGGGGCAAAAAAGTATTTAGTCAGCCACCAATTGTGCAAGTTCTTCCACTTAAAAAGATGAGAGAGGCCTGTAATTTTCATCATAGGTACACTTCAACTATGACAGACAAAATGAGGGGGGGGAAAAAAATCAAGAAAATCACATTGTAGGCTTTTTAATGAATTTATTTGCAAATTATAGTGGAAAATAAGTATTTGGTCAATAACAAAAGTTTCTAAATACTTTGTTATATACCCTTTTGTCACGTTCTGACCATCGTTCATATGTGTTTTCCTTGTTTTAGTGTTGGTCAGGACGTGAGCTGGGTGGGCATTCTATGTTTGGCCTGATATGGTTCTCAATCAGAGGCAGGTGTTAGTCATTGTCTCTGATTGGGAACCATATTTAGGTAGCCTGTTTTGTGTTGGGTTTTGTGGGTGATTGTCCTTAGTGTCCTTGTTCCTGTCTATGTGTTAGTTTACACAAGTATAGGCTGTTTCGGTTTTCGTTACGTTTATTGTTTTTGTAGTGTTTGTATTTAGATTCGTGTTACGTTTGTTTATTAAATTATGGATCGCAATCTACACGCTGCATTTTGGTCCGACTCTCCTTCACACCTAGAAAACCGTTACAGAATCACCCACCACAAACGGACCAAGCAGCGTGTCAACAGGCAGGAGCAGCCCAAAGAGAAGATGCGTAAGAAGGATTTCTGGACATGAGAGGAAATCCTCGACGGGAGAGGAACCTGGGCTAAACCAGGGGAGTGTAGCCGCCCAAAGGTGCAGCAGGAGAAGAGGCAACAGGAGCAGCCCAAAGAGGAGTACAGTATGGACTATACTTCTTGGGAGGAGATAGACAGGTGGGCGGTCAACCCAGGGAGAGTGCCGGAGCCCGCCTGGGATTCGATGGAGCAGTGCGCGGAAGGTTACAGGAGAATGAGGTTGGCGAAGCAAGCACGGCGGCGCGGACGGAAGCCCGAGAGTCAGACCCAAAAATTTCTTGGGGGGGTATGGCTATGCCAGGTAGGAGACCTGCGCAAACTCCCTGTGCTTACCGGGGGGGCTAGAGAGACCGGGCAGGCACCGTGTTATGCAGTGGTGCGCACGGTGTCCCCAGTGCGGGTGCATAGCCCGGTGTGGTATATTCCAGCTCCTCGGATCGGCCGGGCTAGAGTGGGCATCAGCCAGGTAATGTTGGGCAGGCTCGGTGCTCAAGAGCTCCAGTGCGCCTGCACGGTCCGGTCTATTCAGTACCACCTCCACACCCCAGCCCTCCGGTGGCAGCTCCCCGCACCAGGCTTCCTGTGCGTGTTCTCGGTCCAGTACCACCAGTACCAGCACCACGCATCAGGCCTACAGTGCGCCTCGCCTCTCCAGCGCTGTTGGAGTTTCCCGCCTGTTCAGCGCAGCCAGAGCCTTCCTCCTCTACAGCGCTGTCGGAGTCTCCCGCCTGTTCAGCGCAGCCAGAGCCTTCCTCCTCTACAGCGCTGCTGGAGTCTCCTGCCTGTTCAGCGCAGCCAGAGCTGCCAGCCTGCATGGAGCAGCCAGAGCTGTCAGTCTGCATGAAGCAGCCAGAGTTGTCAGTCTGCATAGAGCAGCCAGAGATGTCAGTCTGCATGAAGCAGACAGAGATGTCAGTCTGCATGAAGCAGCCAGAGCTGTCAGTCTGCATGGAGCTGTCAGTCTGCATGGAGCTGTCAGTCTGCAAGGAGCTGTCAGTCTGCAAGGAGCTGTCAGTCTGCACGGAGCTGCCAGTCTGCACGGAGCTGCCAGTCTGCACGGAGCTGCCAGTCTGCACGGAGCTGCCAGTCTGCACGGAGCTGCCAGTCTGCAAGAAGCTGCCAGTCTGCAAGGAGCTGCCAGTCTGCACGGAGCGGCCAGAGCTGCCAGTCTGTAAGAAGCCGCCAGAGCTGTCAGCCTACATGGAGCAGCCAGAGCCACCAGTCAGCGTGGAGCAGCCAGAGCCGCCAGTCAGCATGGAGCAGCCAGATCTTTCAGTCTGCCAGGATCCGCCAGTCAGCCGGACTCTTCCAGATCCGCCAGTCAGCCGGACTCTTCCAGATCCGCCAGTCAGCCGGACTCTTCCAGATCCGCCAGTCAGCCGGACTCTTCCAGATCCGCCAGTCAGCCGGACTCTTCCAGATCCGCCAGTCAGCCGGACTCTTCCAGATCCGCCAGTCAGCCGGACTCTTCCAGATCCGCCAGTCAGCCGGACTCTTCCAGATCCGCCAGTCAGCCGGACTCTTCCAGATCCGCCAGTCAGCCGGACTCTTCCAGATCCGCCAGTCAGCCGGACTCTTCCAGATCCGCCAGTCAGCCGGACTCTTCCAGATCCGCCAGTCAACCGGACTCTTCCAGATCCGCCAGTCAGCCGGACTCTTCCAGATCCGCCAGTCAACCGGACTCTTCCAGATCCGCCAGTCAACCGGACTCTTCCAGTGCCGCCAGTCTGCCCAGCGCCGCCAGTGCCGCCAGTCTTCCCAGCGCCGCCAGTGCCGCCAGTCTGCCCAGCGCCGCCAGTCTGCCCAGTGCCGCCAGTCTGTCCAGCGCCGCAAGTGCCGCCAGTCTGCCAGGATCAGTTAGATCCACCAGTCAGCCAGGATCCGCCAGTCTGCCAGGATCTACCAGTCTGCCAGGATCTGCCAGGATCCGCCAGTCTGCCAGGATTCGCCATTCAGCCAGGATCTGCCAGTCAGCCAGGATCTGCCAGTCAGCCAGGATCTGCCGGAACCACCAGCCAGCGGTTTACACAAGTATAGGCTGTTTCGGTTTTCGTTAAGTTTATTGTTTTTGTAGTGTTTGTATTTAGATTCGTGTTACGTTTGTTTATTAAATTATGGATCGCAATCTACACGCTGCATTTTGGTCCGACTCTCCTTCACACCTAGAAAACAGTTACACCTTTGTTGGCAATGACAGAGGTCAAACATTTTCTGTAAGTCTTCACAAGGTTTTCACACACTGTTGCTGGTATTTTGGCCCATTCCTCCATGCAGATCTCCTCTAGAGCAGTGATGTTTTGGGGCTGTTGCTGGGCAACACAGACTTTCAACTCCCTCCAAAGATTTTCTATGGGGTTGAGATCTGGAGACTGGCTAGGCCACTCCAGGACCTTGAGATGCTTCTTACGAAGCCACTCCTTCGTTGCCCGGGTGGTGTGTTTGGGATCATTGTCATGCTGAAAGACCCAGCCACGTTTCATCTTCAATACCCTTGCTGATGGAAAGAGGTTTTCACTCAATCTCACGATACATGGCCCCATTCATTCTTTCCTTTACACGGATCAGTCGTCCTGGTCCCTTTGCAGAACAACAGCCCCAAAGCATGATGTTTCCACCCCCATGCTTCACAGTAGGTATGGTGTTCTTTGGATGCAACTCAGCATTCTTTGTGCTCCAAACACGGCGAGTTGAGTTTTTACCAAAAAGTTCTATTTTGGTTTCATCTGACCATATGACATTCTCCCAATCTTCTTCTGGATCATCCAAATGCTTTCTAGCAAACTTCAGACAGGCTTGGACATGTACTGGCTTAAGCAGGGGGACACGTCTGGCACTGCAGGATTTGAGTCCCTAGTGGCGTAGTGTGTTACTGATGGTAGGCTTTGTTACTTTGATCCCAGCTCTCTGCAGGTCATTCACTAGGTCCCCCCGTGTGGTTCTGGGATTTTTGCTCACCGTTCTTGTGATCATTTTGACCCCACGGGGTGAGATCTTGCGTGGAGCCCCAGATCGAGGGAGATTATCAGTGGTCTTGTATGTCTTCCATTTCCTAATAATTGCTCCCACAGTTGATTTCTTCAAACCAAGCTGCTTACCTATTGCAGATTCAGTCTTCCCAGCCTGGTGCAGGTCTACAATTTTGTTTCTGGTGTCCTTTGACAGCTCTTTGGTCTTGGCCATAGTGGAGTTTGGAGTGTGACTGTTTGAGGTTGTGGACAGGTGTCTTTTATACTGATAACAAGTTAAAACAGGTTCCATTAATACAGGTAACGAGTGGAGAACAGAGGAGCATCTTAAAGAAGAAGTTACAGGTCTGTGGGAGCCAGAAATCTTGCTTGTTTGTAGGTGACCAAATACTTATTTTCCACCATAATTTGCAAATAAATTCATTAAAAATCCTACAATGTGATTTTCTGGATTTTTTTCCTTCTCATTTTGTCTGTCATAGTTGAAGTGTACCTATGATGAAAATTACAGGCCTCTCTCATATTTTTAAGTGGGAGAACTTGCACAAGTGGTGGCTGACTAAATACTTTTTTGCCCCACTGTATTTGGGCTGCTAACTCTAATGAATTTATCCTCTGCAGCAGAGGTAACTTTGGGTCTTTCTTTCCTGTGGTGGTCCTCAGGAGAGCCAGTTTCATCATAGTGCTTGATGGTTTTTGCAACTGCACTTGAAGAAACTTTCAAAGTTCTTGAAATTTTCCAGATTGACTGACCTTCATGTCTTAAAGTAATGATAGAATGTTGTTTCTCTTTGCTTATTTGAGCTGTTCTTGCCATAATATGGACTTGGTCTTTACCAAATAGGGCTATCTTCTGTATACAACCCGAAAAATGTCACAACACAACTGATTGGCTCAAATGCGTTAAGAAAAATAAATTCCCCAAATTAACTTTTAACGTGGCACACCTGTTAATTAAAATGCATTCCAGGTGACTACATCATGAAGCTGGTTGAGAGAATGCCAAGAGTGTGCAATGCTTTCATTGTGGCTACTTTGAAGAATCTCAAATATAAAATATATTTAGATTTGTTTAACACTTTTTTGGTTACTACATTATTTCATATGTGTTATTTCCTAGTGTTGATGTCTTCACTATTATTATACAATGTAGAAAATAGTTTAAAAAATTAAGAAACCCTGGAATAAGTAGGTGTGTCCAAACATTTGACTGGTACTGTATGTAAGGTATTTCTGTTTTGTAATTTAAATAAATTAGCAAAAAAATGTAAACAGTTTTTGCTTTGTCATTATGGGTATTGTGTGTAGATTGAGGGGATTTTAAAAAACAAACATTTTAGAATAAGGCTGTAACGTAACAAAAAAGTCAAGAGGTCTGAATACTTCCCGACTGCACTGTAGGCTTTAAAAAAGCACCCATGAATAGACAAGCACTGGCTTGGACATACATTTTTGCCAACACATGGCTAACCTTTGTTTAACCAGCTAATCAGCTGCTCTTAGTGAAAATGGAGTTCCTTTTTATCTAATAGGCTATGTTAGTTTACACTTCCTCTTCCAATTCTAATGTGGGGAGGTCAAAATAACTATCCACCAAATCTATTCATTTTTAAAATCTAAACGTTAATTATAGCAAATGGACTGGGATTGTGTTTTTGGGTCCAATACTTTTGAAGAGTACCAATTGAGCATAAGCACGACCCACATCCTACACAGAGCGCTATATGCACATTCGATGAAAGGCCCAATACTCCAAGGCGATATTCACGTAATTCCCCTCGACCACGCCCACAAATTAGGGAAAATAAACATTCTTTCCTATTGAACCCCATTGTTAAAGAGCAAACTTCGTACATTTTTGTAATAATATAATATTTACAGAAAAGCTGATGTTGTTCAATGTACAGATGTGGCCAAAAGTGTTGAGAATTACACAAATATTAATTTTCACAAAGTCTGCTGACTCAGTTTGTATGATGGCAATTTGCATATGCTCCAGAATGTTATGAAGGGTGATCGGTGAATTGCAATTAATACCTCATCTCTGTACCCCACACATACAATTATCTGTAAGGTCCCTCAGTCGAGCAGTACATTTCAAACACAGAGTCAACCACAAAGGCCAGGGAGGTTTTCCGAAGCCTTGCAGAGAAGGGCACTTATTGGTAGATGGGTAAAAAAAAAAGCAGACATTGAATATCCCTTTGAGCATAGTGAAGTTTGTAATTACACTTCGGATGGTGTATCAATACACCCAGTCACTGCAAAGATACAGGTGTCCTTCCTAACTCATTTGCCGGAGAGGAAGGAAAACGCTCAGGGATTTCACCATGAGGCCACTGGTGACTTTAAAACAGTTTGAGTTTAATGTATGTGATAGGAGAGGATGGATCAACAACATTTTAGTTGCTCCACAATACTAACCTAAATTATTTAGTGAAAAGAAGGAAGCCTGTACAGAATAAAAATATTCCAAAACATACATCCTGTTTGCATTAAGGCATTAAGTAAAACTGAAAAAAAAGCTGAATACAAAGCATTATGTTTGGGGCAAATCCAGTGCCAAGTTCTACGTCATATTTTCAAGCCTGGTGGTGGCTGCATCATGTTATGGGTATGCTTGTCATCAGCAAGGACTAGGGACTATTTTAGGATAAAAATTAAATGGACTAGAGCTAAGCACATGCAAAAACCTGTTTCAGTCTGCAGTGGAAGACAAATTCACCTTTCAGTACAAACAATAACTTAAAACACAAGGCAAACTATACAGTTGCTTACCAAGACGACATTGAATGTTCCCCATTGGCTGAGTTAGTTTTGTCTTAAATTTGCTTGAAAATCTATGGCAAGACTTGAAAATGGTTGACTAGAAATGATCAACAAACACCTTGACAGAGCTTGAGTAATTTGTTTTAAGTATAATGTGCAAATATTGTATAATCCAGGTGTGCTAACCTCTTAGAGCCTAACCCAAGAAGATTCACTGCCAAAGGTGATTCTAACATGTATTGACTCAGTGGTGTGAATACTTATGTAAATGAGATATTTATCCATTTAATTTTTATAGATTTGCAAACATTTCTAAAAACACATTTTCACTTTATCATTATAGAGTATTATGTGTAGATGGGTGAGAGAAAAAAAAGATTTAATCCATTTTAAATTCAGGCTGTCACAACTGTTATGTTTGTTCGTTATATAATGACAAACAGGTGCGTAGGTTTAACTACGTTTAATGAACATGTACTTCAGCTAGAAAAGTCCATGTTTAGCCATGCAAGGCATTCTTTAACCAACTCCCGCGCCCGCATAGCCTGCTGGGTAATGTAGTCTAAATGTTATTAACACATAACAACACAACAACAAAATGTAGAATAAGTCTAGGGGTATGAATACTTTCTGAAGGCACTGTATCTAATACCGACTGGGACTATATAAATGTGATACTCTTATTGTCCATTTGATTCCATGGTTGCCATGGTGCCTTTATGGCAGTTTAGGCTTATTCTGCCCTACAAAGGGAAAATGCAGCACTGCGTAATTTTCTTTTAAGCAAAATCTGACTTCAAAGTCTTTTTCTGTCTAGGCAGAAAGCAATTTCTGATACTTAATGATATATTCTTATCACCTGGCTTGTTCTACTGTCAGGAATACCACATTAATCAGATAATATGCCTGGCCATTAGAACAGATGAAATACTTTTAACCAAATTAGTAGTTACTTTGTTTTGCCTTTGTAGGGCAGTATTGCTCTGCTATTTTAGTTGCAATTTAGTGTTGTTTTTAAAATGTGATTTTTTTTCCTGAATAACCTTTTGTTTTTGAGTAGCTAATCAAGTACTGATCATTTTAATGTAGTAATTATGAACCTCAATGTTAAAATCAGTTAAGCAATTGGACTTTCCTGCCACCAACAAAGTATATATTTTTTGTTTTATGTTTAATACCTGCATTAAAGTGTCTCACCTACTATCTCCTGAGGACTACAAAGTACAGAAATGGGGGACACTCACTCGCATATTTTACTCAAGAGGATTAAACAAACCCTGAGTAAGTAGCAAAAAAGTGACTTTTTCAATTTCTTTAGTACAGAAAAGCTCACAGGCCGGTACGAATTCCATTCATAAAACAGTCCACACAGAACTGTATGTCTCCCTTTCTCTATACAGCATAGATTCTGACTCTGCGGCCTGTTAAAAAAGTCCATGTGCCACCTCTGTCTGAGGCCCCTTTAAGACTAGGCACTGTTGAATGTATAGTCTCTAACAAATAAGTCTCTACTAGTACAATAGCTTATCACTGACAATGACCTGGGACTAATATGTTTGACGGAAACATGGCACAGAAATGGTCATTTATACCTACTCAATGAAACTAAATATCTGGAAAAGGCTTGTGCCCATGGCAAGGGTGGTGGTCTTGCTGTTGTCCACAGACTGTTTTGATCTGAAAATGTTGCCTGCCCCTGCTGTCTTTATTATTTGAGTACATGGCTTTTAGAATGAAGACTCCCAGTTCTCTCACTGTGATACTTATCTTTCGCCTCTCCAAAAAAGTGTCTTGTAACAGAGTTTTCTGAGCTGATCACCTCTGTGTCCTTCCCTCTCCAATGTTGTAATCCTAGGTGATTTAGTTCACATTGATTCAACAAAATGCTCCTCTGCTACTGACTTCCTGAACGTGTTTGACTGGTACAGCATGTCAATGTCCCCACACACAATCGTGGTTATGTTGGGGTTCGTTCCTTGTTCCTTGTCAATTATTGGCTCATTGGTGAAATTAGCATTCAGACAATATCTTTAATTAAATCAATCAATTAAATCAATCATCTTTATTAATGCAATTACAGACAGAAGTTGACAACAGGAACATAGCACACATGTTTCCGAGTAAGTTCTGGAAAATAGTCAAGGGTCCAAGTTATTTTAATAATCCTAAAGCCCAGCCTTAGTGATGTCAATGCCTACATCATTACCTTCTACTCATGAGACCAATCCCATCCATACACACAAATACAAACAATAGTTTCAGTGTTATCTAAAGGCTCAGCAGTAAATGTCCACTCCCCAAGTTGATTTATAGTGGAATGTCTGACTAGTCTCCTTTCTCTTTCACTCCCCTGCAGGGTTCTTTCGTCACAGACACCCTGTATTGACTGCCATAATTCACACATCCCTCAGACCATTTCTTTATAAGAAGAAGAGACTAGAAAAGAATCGTGGAACAATATTAAACCTTTAATTAATATATAACAATATATATATATATATATATATATATATATATATATATATATATATATTGTTCATCTGTAGTCTAGGACCCTATAAATTCAAAGAGGGAGGGGTCTTATAACTCTCCTCCTTCTATTAATACATCATAAGCATAATCAATTATTATAATACATAAACATTTGGTACAGCCCCTACCATGGCCCCAAGGTGAACCCAACAGTTATACAACTAAACCTCATCACTGGAGAAGTCCTAGATTTACATGAGCTACAAATCACTAAAAGAAGACCGCTCCGCCATTAAAGACTATGACCGAGGAAATCCCAGGACCTTGTTTTCTACCATCAGTCGCCTCCTCCACCCTACAGACGCCCTCCCAGAACAACTACCGAACAATGCAACCGATTTGCTAAGTTCTTCAAGGCTAAAATCAACGCAATTTAACAAAACATTGTATTCTCCAACCCCACGCTGGCTCATAACCCACGGCTTCACTTGCACCTCAGTGCTTACAAGCTTTATCAGGCTCTCCCATCTGGCTTTACACTCATGTCCAGTACTGAGACAGCCCTGGTGAAGGTTGTAAATGAAATGCTCAATGCTGCAGATACAGGATCCTCCACCATCTTGATTATTCTGGACCTCGGTGCTTTTGACACAATAGATCACACCATTCTACTGCAGTGCATCAGAGAGCACACTGCCATTTGTGGGACTGCACTTAACTGGTTCACCTCCTACCTCTCTAACCGCAAGCAGTACATCACCCTAGGTGAGGAAAAATCAGAGTCCACCTTAACCTGCAGTGTCCCACAAGGGGTCGGTGTTGGGACCTGTCCTCTTCCTGCTTTACTTGCTCCCACTTATCCAGATCTTCAGACAGCACAGTGTCTAATTCCACTGCTATGCAGACGACACACAGGTGTACGTTGAAACAAAGCCTGACACAACATCTGCTCTGTCAACATTGTCCAACTGTCTGGAAGAAGTAAAATATTGGATGCAGAACAGCTTCCTCCAACTCAGCAGCAGCACGACAGAGGCTGATAGGCACCCCCCAGCAGACCACCAACTCCTGCAGCATCCGCCTGTCATGGATGGCTGTAGGGCAGCCCCCAAAGTGACTCTTCTTATCAGCACTTATTAAAAAGGTGTTGTTTTCTGCTCAGGAATTCAGCCTTCTCTGTATTGTCTCTCCAACCCCCAATCTGTCGCACCTCTGAGAAGCAGAAGCTATGTTGTCTTTTGATTGGAGGTTAACTTTACAGTAATGCTATTGGTCAACAAATCAGACGTTTGTATCCAAACAACTCAGATGTTATAAAGGGTCTTAGATTCATTGTCTCTTTCTCTTCTGTTCCTGACCTGCGCTGGTGAGATACCTACACTCTCTCCCTCTCCCATGAGCTATGGGCCATGGTGCAAGCCATGGTTTCTCTCTTCCTCTCTCTGATCAAGCTTACAAAAATGCCATGAAAGGCTTGTCAATGCTTTGTAACTTAAGCTTCATGCTTTGTATGTGAATCCATACATTTTATAAAGTAATTAAATGCACTTGTTAGAATTCCCTCCTCAGACATGTCTTTGCCTTTTACTGTAACAACTATAGTCTCTTGCATATTGCTAAATCATACCTCATTTAATAGACTTTGTTAACATTAATTGCATAGTCTTATTACGAGTCGCATGTGAGGTGTATATAATATGCATATATGATAATTATTACCCCACTACATGGACACATCATTCCCCTCTCCTCAGCCATCACTAATTTGGGTATGAAATTTGACCCCACACTCTATTTCAATGCCCACAGTAGTCACGTCTTTAAAACGTCATTCTTTCACTTGAAGAACATCACCCACCTAAATCTCTCACCACATCTGACGCAGAAAGGCTAAGCCATGCATTCATTTTCTCCAGAATTATGGGAACACAGTACTTGGGGGGCCTGCCTTCAAATTCAATTCATAAACTACAGCTCATCCAAAACAGTGCCTCTTGGATTCTGACACAAACTAAAAAGTCTACTCACATCACCCCTATCCTTGCTGTTCTCCATTGGCTACCTGTTCCTCAAACAATTGACTATAAAATGATCCTCCTTGTCTACAAAGCCCTAAATGGCGTCAGCCCCGCCTACCTGTCAGACCTACTCTCCCCCTATGAACCTCCACGCACCCTCCGTTCAAGCCATGCAAAACTGCTCGGCCAAGTTTGTTGTGTCTTAAATCGGCTTTTAAAACTATGGGAAAACTTAAATAGCTGTCTACCAATGATCAACAACCAACTTGACAGAGCTCGAAGAATTGAAAAAATAATAAGGTGCAAATATTGGGGCTGCAGGTAGCCTAGTGGTTAGAGCGTTGGGCCAGTAACTGAAAGGTTGCAAGATCAAATCCCCGACCTGACAAGGTAAAAAACAATCTGTCGTTCTGCCCCTGAACAAAGCAGTTAACCCACTGTTCCTAGGATGTCATTATAAATAGGAATTTGTTCTTAACTGACTTGCCTAGTTAAATAAGTGTAAAAAATAAAAACAATATTGTACAATCCAGATCTCTCTTAGAGACTTACCTAGAAAGACATAAAGCTGTAATTGCTGTCAAAGTTGATTCTAACATTCGGACATCTAACATTTACTTTTCCCACATTTTGTTAGCCTTATTCTAAAATGGATTCAAGCACAGGTGCATCCTGTTTCTTTCCATTTTTTTAAATTTCACCTTTATATAACCAGGTAGGCCAGTTGAGAACAAGTTCTCATTTACAACTACAACCTGGCCAAGATAAAGCAAAGCAGTGCGACAAAAACAACAGAGTTACACATGGGATAAACAGACGTACAGTCTATAAGGCAATAGAAAAATCTATATACAGTGTGTGAAAATGTAGTAAGATTGAGGTAAGGTGATAAATAGGCCATAGTGGCGAAATAATTACAATTTAGCGTTAACACTGGAGTGATAGATGTGCAGATGATGATGTGCAAGTAGAGATACTGGGGTGCAAAAGAGCAACAACAAAAAATTATATATGGGGATGAGGTAGTTGGGTGGGCTATTTACAGATGGGCTGTGTACAGGTGTAGTGAAAGGTAATCTGCTCTGACAGCTGATGCTTATAGTTAGTGAGGGAGATATAAGTCTCCAGCTTCAGTGACTTTCACAATTCGTTACAGTCATTGGCAGCAGAGAACTGGAAGGAAAGGCGTGCTACGGGTGGGTGTTGCTATGGTGACCGGTGAGCTGAGATAAGGTGGGGCTTTACCTAGCTGTTACGAATCCCTTTTGGCCCGACAGTCCAGGGGGGATGGTAATGAGACCCGTAACATAACTCATGCAAATTATTATTGTGACAAAGTTAAAGTGTGAACGAATTAACCACGACAACAGAAATCTACCGTCAAACTCCAGGTTTATTTATAAACACACGGTAATGGGGGGAGGGAGCAGGAAAAGGGGCTGAGCTGGACCCAAGGAAAGAAACAATAAACATACAAAAACACCCCTAAGCTAGACTAGCCTACTTTAACAACAGCTAACTAACTAACCAAAAATACAGTGGGTGGTCCGCCCAGTTCTAACTAGTGTATTTAACAAAGTTCACCTACGGGTAGTGTATGCCCATGGGCGACTTGTCTTGGTTTCCCCCTTTTCCCACCAGCAACAAACAAACACCATAACCAAAAACAATACTCACAGGTGATGACAAAGTGCTATGGAGGTGCTCAAACAAAAGAGAGGTTAAGGCACAAAGCGAGAGTGAAACACAGAGACCTACAGACATGGCATTTACAGAGAGAATTGAGCTCTAGAGCAAACACATGATGGGGTTTTTAAACCATGGGGAAGGAACTGTGATAGGGTAGGAAATAGGAGGAGGTGTGATTGATTGGTGTGATTGATTGTTGACTGATTGGGGAGTGATGATTTTCACCTGTGAGGGGAGAAGGAGAGAAAAGAACACAGGATACACACACACAGGATACCTGTATCCGTAACACTAGCAAAGACTTATAGATAACCTGGAGCCAGTGAGTTTGGCGACGGATATGTAGCGAGGGCCAGCCAACGAGAGCATACAGGTCGCAGTGGTGGGTAGTATATGGGGCCTTAGTGACAAAACGGATGGCACTGTGATAGACTACATCCAATTTGCTGAGTAGAGTGTTGGAGGCTATTTTGTAAATGACATCGCCGAAGTCAGGATCGGTAGGATAGTCCGTTTTAGAGGGTATGTGTGGCAGCATGAGTGAAGGAGGCTTTGTTGCGAAATAGGAAGCAGATTCTAGACACCATTTCGGATTGGAGATGCTTAATGTGAGTCTGGAAGGACTCACATTAACCAGTGTCTAACCAGACACCTAGATAATTGTACTTGTCCATATTTTCTAAGTCAGAACTGTCCAGAGAGTAGTAATGCTAGTCGGGCGGGCGGGTGTGCGGGCAGTGATCGGTTGAAGAGCATGCATTTAGTTTTACTAGCATTTAAGAACATTTGGAGGCCATGGAAAGAGTGTTGTATGGCATTGAAGCTAGTTTGGAGGTTTGTATTTTTCCATTGACCATTCTTGAGATGATTCTGCAACTTGATTGGAGTCCACCTGTGGTAAGTTCAATTAATTGGGCATGATTTGGAAAGGCACATGCCTATATAAGGTCCAAAAGTTGATTGTGCATGTCAGAGCAGTAACCAAGCTATGAGAGGATTGTGTCGGGGCACAGATCTGGGAAAGGATACCATTTATGCAGCATTGAAGGTCCCCAAGAACACAGTGTCCTCCATCATTCTTAAATTGAATAAGTTAGGAACCACCAACATTCTTCCTAGAGCTGGCTGCCTGGCCAAATTGAGCAATCAGGGGAGAAGGTCCTTGGTCAGGGAGGTGACAAAGAACCCGATGGTTATTCTGACAGAGCTCCAGAGTTCCTCCGTGGAGATGGGAGAACCATCCAAAAGGACAACCATCTCTGCAGCACTCCACCAATCAGGCCTTTACGGTAGAGTGGCCAGACGGAAGTCACTCCTCAGTAAAATGCACATGACAGCCCGCTTGGAGTTTGCCAAAAGACACCTAAAGGACTCTCAGACCATGAGATGCAAGATTCTCTGGTCTGATGAAACCACGATTGAACTCTTTGACCTGAATGTCATGCGTGATGTCGGGAGGAAATGTGCCATCATCCCTACGGTTAAGCATGGTGGTGGCAGCATCATGTTCTGGGGATGTTTTTCAGAAGCAGGGACCGGAGACTAGTCAAGATCGTGTGAAAGATGAACGGAGCAAAGTACATCGAGAGCCTTGACGAAAACCTGCTCCAGAGCGCTCAGGACCTCAGACTGGGGCGAATATTCACCTTCCAACAGGACAACAACCCTAAGCACACAGCCAAGTCAACGCAGGACTGGCTTCGGGACAAGTCTCTGAATGTCCTTGAGTGGCCCGGCCAGAGCCCCGACTTGAAACTGATTGAACATTTCTGGAGAGACCTAAAAATAGTTGTGCTGCAACACTCCCCATCCAACTTCACAGAGCTTAAGTGGAACGGCAGAGAAGAATGGGGGAAATTCCCAAATACAGGTGTGCCAAGCTTGTAGCGTCATACCCAAGAAGACTCAAGGCTGTAATCGCTGCCGAAGGTGCTTCAACAAAGTTCTGAGTAAAAGGTCTGAATACTTATGTAAATGTCATAATATTATTATTTTTTGTATACATTTGCAACAATTTCATTATGTGGTATTGTGTGTTGATTGACGAGGGAAAAATATGATTTAATACATTTTAGAATAAGGCTGTTGTCATGATCCCTACGGAACTTTCATCACGCACACCTGTCCCCTATTCCCACTGATTAGTATTTGTATATATGTGCCCTTTATTTTCCATTGGGCTGTCCATTATTGTTACTATGTTTGTTGGTGCGTGTGAGTACCTGTGTTTTGGCTTTTGTGCCATTGTGGATTGCGCGTCGGTATTGTGTGCAGATGGGTGCGAAAAGCAATCAATTTCACCAATTTTGAATTCAGGTTGTAACAAATCAAAATGTTGAATAAGTCAAGGGGTATGAATAGTTTCTGAAGGCACTGTATTTGCTTGGTTTATTTCTCTCAAGAAGACTTGAAGAAATGTTCCCCTATACTGCTTGTGAGTAGCGAAGTTATAGAACTGCCAAAAAGGATGGATTAAAAAAAAAGAATTCAAAGCACTGATCCAGTAGGCAGAATGGTTGTCTTTCTGCACTAATGCACTTGCTTATTGGTTATTTGAAAACATTTGACTCAACTTACCTGTAATAAGCATAATAGTTATTGGAGAAAGGGGAGACAGTACATTTATGAAATTTCATATACAGTACTTACAACATTTATCGGACTTGGTCCCGATGTCGATGTTGGGCATCCCAAAATACTTGTCAAAAAGATGGGGCCATCCATTGTTATCTCCTAGGAAACAAAATATAAACACATTATTTTACTGGCCAGAAATAGTACATCCTTATGTCCATCTTCCACAGAGCAAACATAAACATTCTATCATACTTTATTAATAATTTAGATACATGCCAAGGTGTCAATTAATACCTTCTACAACACAGCAGGAACAATCTATTTTTTTTGCCTGACATCAGCTTGACATCCATTAACCAGCCAGTAGGCCTCAAGTTTTGACATGGCAGATTCTTACTCAAGAAGTCTAGGGCTTAGACTAGGTGCCAATCGGTTTCTGCTCTCTTGCCAACTCCTTATGGAATTATCATGTTTGGCTTGACAATAACAGCAATGGAGTTGGCAGGAGCACTACAAGATATGGGACCAGGCTTTCTAGGGCTCATTCATTGAACCATGAAAAGATAAATAGATTGCCTATTTTTGGTAGATCAATCTGGAATTAAGTTTGGGTTTGCCAATATACACTGAAAAAAAATAGAAACGCAACATGTAAAGTGTAGGTCCCTTGTTTCATGAGCTGAAATAAAAAATCCCAGACATTTTCCATAAGCACAAAAAGCTTATTTCTCAAAAATGTTGTGCACAAATGTGCTTTCATTCCTGTCAGTGAGCATTTCTCCTTTGCCAAGATAATCCATCCACCTGACAGGTGTGGCATACCAAGAAGATGATTAAACAGCATGATCATTACACAGGTGAACCTTGTGCTGGGGACAAAAAGCCCCTCTAAAATGAGCAGTTTTGCCACACAACACAATGCCACAGATGTCTCAAGTTTTGAGGGAGTGTGGAATTGGCATGCAGACTGTAGAAATGTCCTCCAGAGCGGTTGCCAGAGAACTGAATGTTAATTTCTCTACCATAAGCCACTTCCAATGTCATTTTAGACAATTTGGCAGTATGTCCACCTGGCCTCAAGCCGCAGTTTGCTGATGTCAACATAGTAAACAGAGTGCCCCATGGTGGCGGTGGGGTTATGGTATGGGCATGCATAAACTACACACAACGAGCAGAATTGGATTTTATCGGTGGCAATTTGAATGCACAGAGAATCCATGACGAGAACCTAAGGCACATTGTCGTGCCATTCATCCACCGCCATCACCTCAAGTTTCAGCATGATAATGCACGACCCCATGTCGCAAGGATATGTACACAATTCCTGGAAGCTGAAAATGTTCCCATTCTCCCATGGTCTGCATACTCACCTTACATGTCACCTATTGAGCATGTTTGGGATGCTCTGGATCAACGTGTACGACAGTGCATTCCAGTTCCCGCCAAAATATCCATCAACTTTGCACAGCCATTGAAGAGGAGTGGGACAAAATTCCACAGGCCACAATCAACAGCATGATCAACTCTATGTGAAGAAGATGTGTCGAAGCTGCATGAGGCAAATGGTGGTCACATTGGTTTTCTGATCCACGCCTCTACCTTTTCTTTTTATGGTATCTGTGACCAACAGATGCATATCTGTATTCACAGTCATGTGAAACCCATAGATTAGGGCCTAATTTATTTATTTCCATTGACTGATTTCCTTATATGAACTGTAACTCTGTAAAATCTTAGAAATTGTTGCATTTCTATCTTTGTTTAGTATAAATACTACAAGCTTTTAGGACAAACCATCTCAATAGATTCATATTTGTAAAACATTTTTTTTACTTCCTTAGACACAAAAAGAAGTTATTATGTTAACAAGGAATAAATTGTCCTTTCTAACAGCTCCCCTATTACTAGTGCAAATGGTTATGCGGTTTTTGCTGCCCTTCAACCTACTGCAGCATCATCAGTCACGACTGTCGCATATTTCAAAAGTATAGCATGGATGTGGTATCGTAATTTGAGCCAGTTTGCTACAGCAGGAAAATAATCCTTCAAGAACAGGAAATGTGAATTATTATGTGCATTATAATTAATGGATATTTTTGTAGGGGTTGATACATTTTCAGTATATTAAGTCTGACATTTCAAAGTAAAACATTTCCAACAGGGTGATCAAATTAAGATTCTACTTCTGTACAAGTTAGGGCCTTTTAACACCATATAGTGCAAACACACATACTCACAGCCCCAGGCACATACCCAAACATACATACACCAAAACATACAGTATACACACACACACATGTTTGTTTTACTATCCCTGCGCGGACCTGATTTATTCCTATTCAAACCCCTAACTCCAGTTGTAACCCTTAACCTAACCTCTAAGCCTTAAAATAGCCTTGTGCTGACCTGCGAAATGTACCCGCTTGTCCAAATGTTCCTTGTTTTATCATCCTTGTGAGGACTTCTGGTTTAAGACCAAACACACACGCACAGACACTCATCTCCACAGTCACTTTCAACTTGTTCTTGTCCCAGTCTGTAATCCCCACTAGAGTTCTCATTTTCAGCCCCAACACAATTCTGTGAATTGAGTCGCGCAGGGCGGGACTCGGGCTTGCCGTGCTATGTGAATAAAACATGAACTATGTGTCTGCGCACCTTTTAGCCTACTACGGCTCTCTCTCTGCTTGATTTTACTTAAAGGCATGAATGACTCGTGTTGCATCATGACATGAATGAATGAGTGTTTGATTATATTAAAGAAGGCAAAGTTACGTTATAGATAAAACTGGACACACACTCACAGTTTGATGATGGATAGATTGTATTAGGCAACTAGAGTCCAGATCAAAATAATACAATTGATTTAGGCTACATTATTGCAAGCTAAATGTTTCTGGTCAGTGATAGATGAGCACACAAATAAATGAGCTACCACCTCCATTTGCCCAGCCAGAGATCAATTAACCAAATATACAGACCGATGAAACAAAATCACATTGATTCAGACATGTCACAGGCTTTTGGTCAGGAGTAGGACAGGCTACTATGTGAGTGAAGAGCAACATTCAGTTGTTAAGCTACATAACATGCTAACAAAATGTTCTGATTGGCTAATATATGAGTAAACTATATATTTTTTTATTTAACTCAGCAAGTCAGTTAAGAACAAATTCTTATTTACAATGACAGCCTACCCCGGCCAAACCCGGACGATGCTGGGCCAATTGTGCGCCGCCCTATGGGACTCCCAATCAAGGCTGGATGTGATGCAGCCTGGATTTGAACCAGGGACTGCAGTGACACCTCTTGCACTGAGATGTAGCACCTTAGACTGCTGTGCCACTAGGGAATAAAGATGATCATGAGCACTCACTTTAATTTAGCCATACTGTTTCCAAATATCCAAACGGAAATTCAGTGAAAACTGTAATCGGACATCGATTGTCTCAAAGCTGTGCGATGGCGCTGTCCCAATCTAATGGTGCTGAAATGATCATCTCGGTGACCACACACCACTATTGGTTTAAATTGGCATAATAGTTTGATATGACTTTGGGGACTCTATTTTCGTCTGGCGTTAAGGCGACGCTAGTGTCAAACGCACGTTAGTTTGCAATTCTGTCACGTAAAAACTGTCGCACTGGCAATTTCCAGCCCTAATGCCATGTTCGGCAATTTACCTGTGTAAAATCAGCAAGCTCACGCTCTGATGGGAAGGCTGGAAATATTTTAAGCGTGTACTTAAAAACATGATCCAAAGTGCTAATGTCAGGCAGTGCTAGTAGGGATATTTAGGACCAACCAATAGCTGGTTTTAGCGGTAAAGATTATGGCATGAATTTAGACGGCGGAAACGCAGCCTGTCCAGCCGTGTTGCACACTGGACATATTCACATGAAACGAGATGGGATGTGGTGCCTGTATACTTAGTAATAAGAAACATAAAACATTCATGTTTTTTCCGCCATTTTCGTTTTATTTGATTAAAACCAAGCATAGCCTCCCCTTCTCCGTTAGGGTCACCACTTTATTTAAAAAATATGAAATGTCAGAATAATAGTATAATGATTTATTTCCGCTTTTATTTATTTCATCACATTCCTAGTGGGTCAGAAGTTTACATACACTCAATTAGTATTAAGTATTGCCTTTAAATTGTTTAACTTGGGTCAAATGTTTCGGGTGGCCATCATTAAGCTTCCCACTATAAGTTGGTTGAATTTTGGCCCATTCCTCCATGACAGAGCTAAGTGTAACTGAGTCAGGTTTGTAGGCCTCCTTGCTCACACACACTTTTTCAGTTCTGCCCACAAATGTTCTATAGGATTGAGGTTAGGGCTTTGTGATGGCCAATCCAATACCTCGACTTTGTTGTCCTGAAGCCATTTTTCCACAACTTTGGAAGTATGCTTGGGGTCGTTGTCCATTTGGAAGTCCCAAGCGTTAACTTCCTGACTGATGTCTTGAGATGTTGCTTCAATATATCCACATAATTTTCCATCCTCATGATGCCATCTATTTTGTAAAGTGCACCAGTCCCTCCTGCAGCAAAGCACCCCAACAACATGATGCTGCCACCCCCATGATGCTGTCACCCCACTGTACACCTATGTAGTTATTCCATTAAAAAATGTCATTAAAATAACAAAAAACAGCCGTTGACAGCTACATAATTCATTTTCAACATTAACAATGTCTGCACTGTATTTCTGATCAATTTTATGTTATTGCAAGTGAATGACCCCAAACTTTTCAAACCTAGTTTATATATTAAGAGCATAACAAATGGCCCCAAGAAGAGTTTGCGGGCAATTCTCTTTGTCATTTCAAAGTTTTATCTGCATTCTATTTTGGGTGAAATATGAATGTGACTCATATCTTGGATGCACAGATACACACGTTGTTTTTTTTCCTTACTTGTCAGGACATTTGGGTGAATTGTTAGGGCATTGGGGTCCTGATAAGGTAGGAAAACAATCACACACACACACACACACACACACACACACACACACACACACACACACACACACACACACACACACACACACACACACACACACACACACACACACACACACACACACACACACTTCCTTTGCTCAGACTAGGCTATTACAATGCTCATAGGAGCTGTTTATGAGTAAAATACAGTACATTAACTACAGGCAGACACTGAGGAACCCAACCAGACCCAAAATGAATTGGTTTGGGTCCTCTTTCATTTCGTCAAAACAGTAGTTGGCTACATCTGGCCCACATAAAATGGGCCAACAACACATTTTGTTCTCCTGACATTCTCCTGTATGGTGCCGGGCAAAACTATCGAACATATTAGCATGCAGATCATGTGTTTCTTGAAATAATCAATTGACAAGGTAATGATATGAACTTTTGCCGTAATGCTTTAATGGCAGGCAAAGGCCACCATTCAATAACTGTTTTATAGTACTGTTTGATTTATTCCTGTAAAAATCCACTTTTTTATGCTCTTCTCTTTAGAAAAGCGAGATTATCCCGGTTGCTTTGATGTTGTCTAGAGTAGTGTCAAGTTGGGTTCATTTGCATATAATAAAATCCACTCCAAAAATTGATTTTCAGACTTTCCAATTCTCCACAAATGTGTGACCAAAGTATCTATTATCAAGTAAATATCTGTAGTTGCTACCCACAGGTTATGAATCATTTGACTGATGGGAGTAGTATGTTTACTTATATTTCACATTGCATACTGTAGTTGTTAACGCTTAAGCACTCAGACCGAGTTATTAGTAACAGAGGTCATGGAAATTCATTACTCAAAAGGTTTGCACCTGATTGACAAGTCAATGGAATTGGTATGCTAAACAATGGATTGATGCAGATAGTCGTGATATTCTGCCAGGTAGGCATAGACTACTTTGTAGTTAACATTTTAATTGAGAATGTTTTTGGAAAAGTGTTTCCATCTATCAGAAGTTGTTATTAGCATCATCGCTACGGATTACACAAATTGGTAGGCAAATGCGCTTACACAGACAGGGGCATTCCTGTGCCATTGCTTCTTCAGAAAGTTGAGGGAAAATACAAATCACTGATCCATTTCGTTCATGTCATGTTTATCTTGGGCACATTTATAAATGTTCCAATAAATGTTCAATACATTTAGTTGATTTCCTACAAAGTTCCAAAATATTTTTTTATATTGTTGAATTCTGTTTGAATGTCTGGATTCCGTGATTCCGTCTGTTGCTCTCCGTATCGCAGATTTTATAGGGCCCTACAAACAGTGACTGTATTATTGTGTCCTATTAAGTTCGCAGAGAGAGCGAGAGCGCAAAGTCCAGTGAAAGATATTTATGTAGAACCCCCCCGCCGCTAAGATAGGGCTTAGATTCTAGAGGGTTAATGGCTCTTTTAACATTGCAGATGGCCTCCTACCATTTCGATGGCTGAAGTCCAACATGAATAACTGTTCAGGTCTGAAAAAGCTCTACATTTTTTGTCACCCTCAAGGTGTCTGCCTCTTGCAAACAAACACAGGATACACACACTCAATCACACTCACACACACACACACTTTCATGAACACGTACACGTATACACCCAACCGCAATGGCGATGACTTATCTACTTTCCCCAACTGTTAGGAACAAGACCATCTATCTGTGTCGCGCAGATGGCCACCTCCTAAGCCTCATAGTCCTTTGCACTGACGAGACATTTCCCAAACACATTTGTCAAAGAATACCACCATGCATAAAGCAAAACCAAAATATTTTTATGATACTTGCAGAGACTGAAGCAAACAGCCACCAGACGTGAACCATAATGATCTAGTATCTATCCGCCGATGCGAGCCACCATTTGACAAATTATGATTATATGCACTCTACCTCCTTGAGGCTCTCTGGCAGCTAGGATGAGAGGCTCTCTGGCGGCTAGGATGAGAGAGTACAGCACAGAGAAGAAAGGGGAGATGAAAACAACTTGAAAGAAGAGGATGAGGTTCAAGGGAAAAGGGTGATTCAGCTTTGCAATTATGCAGGAGTATGTTCGCAAAATATAGAAAGAAGGCTCCCCTGCCTGCCTTCTTCCAATTTGGTTCGGACTCATCAACGAGCAAAGGGGAGGAATTTCGACAATCATGCGCCGATCTCAAATCAATCCCACCTTGTTTGGGAGATAAAGGTTCGCGTAGGCTGTATGAGTCATCTTATGCCACGATTTTGCCTTCCCAGACAACATTTCCACGTTGCGTGCAAATTCTTAGGTCAAAACGATTGTCGGACATCTTGGCTCATTCAGTATGACAGGGTCTAGGGTCTAGGTTTGCCAATGATCCTGCTTTGTAGTCAAAGAGGCCATAACAATCCCACTCTACCTGGACCAGATGGTGATAAGTCTGGCAGACTGGCAATAGAAGCTGGATCAGCCCAGGAGGCTCAGCTCCTTAGCTGAAAGGTAGGCCCAGGTGGTCAGCTTCTAAAACAGACGTGGCTTCTGGTGTTAACTTACTATATACAGTATCTTCAGGTGTTGCAAACAATTGGGCCACCCCTTCCACTGCCCATTGGGATTCTGTAGAGCTGGAGGAACACTACTTCTCTGAAAGGGGGGAGTGAGAGGGGCTTAGAATATGGAGGAGGGGAGTTAGAGAAGTGGATTTGAGAGCAGGTGGGAATGGTGCAATGACAGCGGATCTAGATAGCCATTTTTGTTGGTCCGTAAAATAGGGACCTTGTAGATGTCATAGTGCTTTTTATTTGCAGATGAATCAGATGGTCCAATGAGTAATATTGACACACTGGTCAAAAAATTTATATTTACAAATTTCACACAATACTTAGTAGCAGGCAAACCTGTTTATTCCAAAGAGACCAGGTTAGGGGTGTACCAGGCTCAGCAGCCTTCCCTCTCATTTACCAAACTGCATCTCCCTAGAAGCCCGAAAATAGCCGCTTACAGTTGGTATCATAAATATTCACCCCCCTTGGATTTTGTTGCATTACAAAATGGGATTGAAATAGATTTAATTGTGATTTTTTTTTGTCAAAGTGAAAAGAACATTATACAAATGTGTCCTAAAATAGTAGTTTCATAAGTACAAGTATTCACCCCTTATGCTTAGGCAAGCCAAAATGAGTTTAGGAGTAAGGTTTGGCATAACAAATTACATCAATTACATGGGCTCACTGTGTTAAATAATTTGGGCTTGACCTGAATTTTGAATGATTTGTTCAGTGAAGTATTGAATTTAAAGAACATATTCAACTGCAAAGACCAGGGAGCATTTCGAAGCCTCATAAAGAAGGACAATGACTGGTAGATGAGTAACAAGAACAAATTAGACATTGAATATCACATTAAGCATGGTCAAGTTAATAATTATGCCGTGGATGACGTATTAAACCACCCAGACACATCAAAGACAGTCATCCTTTAGAACTGAGCTGCAGGGCAGGAAGGAAACTGAGGATGGATCAATAACATTGTAGTGACTCCACACTAATAATCTACTGTAAATGACAGTGAAAAAAATACAATTATACCGAATACAAAATATTTTTAAACATGCATCCTGTATGCAACAAGTAATACTGCAAAAAAACAAAATGGCAAAGGAATACACTTTTTGGCCTAAATGCAAAGACTTGTGTTTGGGGCAAATCCAACACATCACTCCTGATTTTCAAGCATGGTGGTAGCTTCATCATGGTATGGGTATGCTTGATTTTGGCAAAGACTGGGGAGACTTTCAGGATGAAAAGAAACCGTATGGAGCTAAGTACTGGCAAAATCCTAAAGGAAAACCTGCTTGAGTCGGGCCAGATACAGTTGAAGTCGGAAGTTTACATACACTTAGGTTGGAGTCATTAAAACTCATTTTTGAAACACTGCACAAATTTCTTGTTAACAAACTATAGTTTTGGCAAGGCGGTTAGGACATCTACTTTGTGCATGACACAAGTAATTTTTCTAACAACATATTATTTCACTTGTAATTCGCTGTATCACAATTCCAGTGGGTCAGAAGTTTACATACACTATGTTGACTGTGCCTTTAAACAGCTTGGAAAATCTCAAAGAATCAAAAGAAATCAGGCAAGACCTCAGAAATTTGTTTTGTGGACCTCCACAAGTCTGGTGCATCCTTGGGAGCAATTTCCAAACGCCTTAAGGTGCCACGTTCATCTGTACAGACAATAGTACACAAGTATAAACACCATAGGACCACGCAGCAGTCATACCACTCAGGAAGGAGACGCATTCTGTCTCCTAGAGATGAACGTACTTTGGTGCGAAAAGTGCAAATCAATCCCAGAACAACAGCAAAGGACCTTGTGAAGATGCTGGAGGAAACAGGTACAAGAGTATCTATATCCACAGTAAAACGAGTCCTATATCGACATAACCTGAAAGGCCGCTCAGCAAGGAAGAAGCCACTGCTCCAAAACCGCCATAAAAAAAGCCAGACTACGGTTTGCACATGGGGACAAAGATCGTACTTTTCTAGAAATGTCCTCTGGTCTGATGAAACAAAAATAGAACTGTTTGGCCATAATGACCATCACTATGTTTGGAGGAAAAAGGGGGAGGCTTGCAAGCCGAAGAACACCATCCGAACCATGAAGCACGGATGTTGCAGCATCATGTTGTGGGGGTGCTTTGCTGCAGGAGGGACTGGTGCACTTCACAAAATAGATGGCATCATGAGGAGGAAAATTACATGGATATATTGAAGCAATATCTCAAGACATCAGTCAGGAAGTTAAAGCTTGGTCGCAAATGGGTCTTCCAAAAGGACAATGACCCCAAACATACTTCCAAAGTTGTGGCAAAATGGCTTAAGGACAACAAAGTCAAGGTATTGGAGTGGCCATCACAAAGCCCTGACCTCAATCCTATAGAACATTTGTGGGCAGAACTGAAAAAGCATGTACGAGCAAGGAGGCCTACAAACCTGACTCCGTTACACCAGCTCTGTCAGGAGAAATGGGCCAAAATGCACCCAACTTATTGTGGGAAGCTTGTGGAAGGCTACCCGAAATGTTTTGACCCAAGTTAAACAATTTAAAGGCAATGCTACCAAATACTAATTGAGTGTATGTAAACTTCTGACCCACTGGGAATGTGATGAAAGAAATAAAGTCTGAAATAAATCATTCTCTCCACTATTATTCTGACATTTCACATTCTTAAAATAAAGTGGTGATCCTAACTGACCTAAGACAGGGAATTTCTACTTGGATTAAATGTCAGGAATTGTGAAAACAGAGTTTAAATGTGTTTGGGTAAGGTTTATGTAAACTTCTGACTTCAACTGTATACACTGGAGTTGCGTACCAAAATGACATTGAAATCTCCTGAGTGGTCTAGTTACAGTTTTGACATGAATAGGCTTTAAAATGTATGGCTGTCTAGCAATGATCAACAACATAATTGACAGAGCTTGAAGACTAAAAAATTAAAATATTGGACAAATACAGTATTGTACAATCCAGGTGTGCGAAGCTCTTAGACTTACCCAGAATGACTGACATCTGTAATCACTGCCAAAGGGAATTCTAACATGATTTTACTGTCTCTCAATCAATAGTTTCAATAATTTTTGTCTCTCAATCAATAGGTTTGAATTCTTATTTCCTCTTCACATCATGGAACAGAAAAACACAGATAGGGTTATTTACAGATTTGTATTACTTTTTATTGAACATTTATTCAACTAGGCAAGTTGGTTAAGAACAAATTCTTATTTACAATGACGGCCTACCCAGGCCAAACCCTAACCCAGACGACACTGGGCCAATTGTGCACCCTATGGGACCAATCACAGGCCAGTTGTGATACAGCCTGGAATCAAACCCGGGTCTGTAGTGACGCCTCTAGTACTGAGATGCAGTTCCTTATTAAACCGCTGCGTCACTCGGGAGCCTATGCCGAATCAATCCACCCCTGCCATTTTACATTACAGCAATCGATACAACAGAACCTGTAAAATCTTCTGCATACAATACTGTGGGTTCGCTCCTACAAGAATTCAGCTAAGCGAAGTGAACATCTGTGCTCACATACCTTTGCATGAAAAACGAGCCAAGGCTGTTGCACCTGTCTGTGTGGATGGAACATTTCAGGTTGTCAGTGATGTGCACACCGAGGAACTTGAAGCTTTTCACCCTCTCTGTTCCTCGTCGATCTGGATGGGGGTTAACTCCCTCTGCTGTCTCTTGAAGTCCACGATCAGCTCCTTCATTTCGTTGAGGGAGAAGTTATTTTCCTGGCACCACTCCACTAGGGCCTAATATGCATGAACTGTTTTGACTGGGAAGCATATAGTAGGCTTATGACCATAGCAGGGCTCCAGACTAAGGTTTTCCACTCGTGGCACTGGTTCCACTAACTTTTTCAATTGGAGGCACCGGCACATGATTTGGTTGCAAGAAAATTCTGTCGTGGCTTAATGCAATATATCTATATTTTTCTTTAGAAGCCATTCACAGGGCTATATTGCCAAAGATAAACTATGAGATTAAAGAAAACTTTTTTTTTTCAGCAAGCACGTAAAGGTAATTTCAACTGCACTCTTTTTATAAACTGTTTTTTCCCCGCAGTTGCATTTTGCATCAATCTGTTCAAGTTTTTTAGTTCCCCAAATTGTCTTTCAATCATTGGGATTGAATATTTATTTCCTCTTTTCACATCATGGAACGTTAATATTTATTGGACTTCATCATGAAATAAACACAGATAGGGTTATTTACAGGTAGCCTATGTAAAAACAGTAACATCTGGCCATTACTGCCATCTTACATTAGAGAATTCAAGACAACATAACTTGTAAGATCATAGACATACAGTACCAGTCAAAACTTTGGACACACCTACTCATTCAAGGGTTTTTCTTTCTTTTTACTTTTTACTATCTTTTTTGTGTGAGGCCGGTTGGACATACTGCCAAATCTTCTAAAACAACGTTGGAGGTGGCTTATGGTAGAGAAAATAACATTAAATTATCTGGCAACAGCTCTGGTGGACATTCCTGTTGTCAGCATGCCAATTGCGCGCTCCCTCAAAACTTCAGACATCTGTGGCATTGTGTTGTGTGACAAGACTGCACATTTTAGAGTGGCCTTTTATTGTCCCCCAGCACAAGGTGCACCTGTGGAATGATCATGCTGTTTAATAATCTTCTTGATAATCCATCCACCTGACAGGTGTGGCATATCTTGGCAAAGGATAAATGCTCTCTAACATGGATCTAAACTAATTTGTGCATCTTTCTGGTACATTTTATTTCAGCTCATGAAACAACACTTTACATGTTGCATTTATATGTTTATTTCAGTGTATATAGGCTTGGCCTTACAGCATCTATCTAAATGGTTTTGGATCAGCTTGTGAATTTTAGCACCTTCCCCTATTTGTCAATTTCTTGCATCACCAGCTCCACGGGATAGCTCGCCTCTATCTTTTCAGATGATTTAAAAAAGACTATCAGATCAGTCTCCAGCCGTGTCACCTGCTGTTTTAGAATGTAAAACCTCTTGCCAGAGTTGAAGTGTTGTCAAGATCCTCAACCTGGCCAAGTCATTGTACTGATTCATTACAACTCTCCCAACAACTGTGAGTTATGTCCCTGACTCTCTACACCCCCATTCATTTGACAATGCCTCTCAGTCAAAGCCCTTATTCTTAACTCCATGATTAATTTGAGTGATCTTAAAAGGCGGCACTTACACAGTTCAAAATCTAGGACACAGTTCAACATCTAGTTTAGATTTACATTTGGTTGAGTTGTCAACTATCGTGAATTCAATGTGAAAAAAAATCATGTCATTGGATTCACTTTCCAGCCTAGGCTTAATCTGTACTATAACGGTGGATATTGCTCGTCCGCCTGCCGCTAACTACAGCAGGATTGTAACTGAGCATGCATGTCGCAGATGGCTCATCGAACACCAAACTCTTCGTTGAGACAATGCTGAAAAGTAAATTCATGGGCTGGTCTGTGCTACATTTTCATTTGTGCCGAAATCAAAACGAAAATAAGGTTATCTTGCAAATTCAGCAGGCTCTGGTGTGAAATAGGCTTTTAGAAGTGCAACTCTCATTTGATTACTTCTCCTTAATGCCGCCTTTGATGTGTTTATCAATGCACAAGCACCTTTTCCCCACATTCCTATCGCCCCTTCTTCTGTGAAACAGCTTGTGTTGTGACCATAGAAATTATCCATAGAAGGGTTTTGGAACCTCTAACCCTGGCAATTTTGGGGGAGGGCCCTTTTCTCTTTCAGCATGACAAAGCGAGGTCCTGACAGAAATGGTTGGTTGAGATGGTTGTGGAAGAACTTGACTGGCCTGCACAGAACCCTGACCTCAACCCCATCGAACACCTTTGGGATGAATTGGAACACCAACTACGAGCCAGTCAGTCACGTAGTGCACTGGCGGTTCTAGCTTGTATGGCTCCTTGGGGGAATGGGGCTCCTTGGGGGAATTTGTGTTGATTTGGCACTCAAGCGTCAATACATTACCCATCCCCCGACACTGTCAACCAAGAGTCAAGACTAAACCAATTCACCTTGGTGGTGTGCAGACTGGCTTTATATTATTCTTAACCATTTCTCACAAACCAGAAAAAAATTCAACAATATGTCTTGTGAAACTATATATTCACAGTATTATGAATGAATTGTGGTTTATTTGGTAGCATTTCATAGTGGGACAGATTTGACTAATTGCATTGGTACTGTAAAACGTTAGAGGTGAGCTATTTGATAGATTCTCCTGCTCCACCTACCTCGGGCTTCCAGTGGGGAAACCTGAGGTCAACCTTCCCCCGCCCCCCTCCCAATCTTGTACTTCTGAGTGGGAGACCTTCCCGGGCAGTAGCCTGCCTAGCTCACAAACTAGAATCAGGGTACCCACTCCGACAAGGTTAATTGACCCACAGTCCCACACGGTGACATGATATCATTGACGTGACGTGCAAATGAGCAATAGAAAACCAATGGCACAAATGTCACTGTAACGATTTTTATTGTGCCCCGTGCCACCCCGGCAAGATGCCGCCCTGGGCGGCTGCCCATGTCGCCAATAGCTAAATCGGCCACTGATGTAGTGTACATTTTACGGACACTGTATATTTAACATTAGTTATCTTTTTTGATTGTTTTTAGTCCCATCCTTCAGCTACCTTCAACTCTTCCCATCTATCCTTGAAAACCATCCAGTTTGGATTTCTTATTGCCATATATTTTTCAACTGTGCTGTTTAACAACAGTTCTGAAACCTTTCTATTCTCAGTTTCTACAGATTGTAAATTAAAGATAAATATTTACTAAGAGTATTATTACAATATATGATCAATTGACTACAGCTTTTCAAGTCACCCAGCAGTGCTATTTGCAGAGTTAGCTTCAGGTATATGTCACAATTCTTAAGCCATTCCTGAACCTGCGACCAAAAATACTCCCTGTTCACCTAGGACTGAGTGGCTAAACACGACTCCAATGCCATCATTAAGTTTGCTGACGACACAACAGTGCTGGGCCTGAATACCGACAATGATGAGACAGCCTATAGGGAGGACGTCAGAGACCTGGCAGTGTGGTGCCAGGACAACAACCTCTCCCTCAGTGTGAGCAAGACAAAGGAGCTGATTGTGGACTATAGGAAAAGGCGGGCCGAACAGGCCTCCATTAACATCAAAGGGGCTGTAGTGGAGCGGGTCGAGAGTTTCAAGTTCCTTGATGTCCACAACACCAACGAACTATCATGGTCCAAACACACCAAGACAGTCGTGAAGAGGGTACGACAACACTGTTTCCCCCTCATGAGACTGAAAAGATTTGGCATGGGTCCCCAGTTCCTCAAACAGTTCCACAGCTGCACCATCGAGAGCATCCTGACATGTTGCATCACCCCCTCTTATTGAAACTGCTCGGCATTTGACCGTAAGGTGCTACAGAGGGTAGTGCGTATGGCCCAGTACATCACTGGGGCCAAGCTTCCTGCCATCCAGGACCTACAGTTGAAGTCGGACACATTTAGCCAAACACATTTAAACTCAGTTTTTCACAATTCCTGACATTTAATCCTAGTAAAAATGTATTCCCTGTCTTTGGTCAGTTAGGATCACCACTTTATTTTAAGAATGTGAAATGTCAGAATAATAGTAGAGAGTATGATTTATTTCAGCTTTTATTTCTTTCATCACATTCCCAGTGGGTCGGAAGTTTACATACACTCAATTAGTATCTGGTAGCATTGCCTTAAAATTGTTTAACTTGGGTCAAACATTTCAGGTGGCCTTCATTAAGCTTCCCACAATAAATTGGGTGAATTTTGGCCCATTCCTCCTGACAGAGCTGGTGTAACAGAGTCAGGTTTGTAGGCCTCCTTGCTTGCACACGCTTTTTCAGTTCTGCCCACAAATTTTCTATGGGATTGAGTTTAGAGCTTTGTGATGGCCACTCCAATACCTTGACTTTGTTGTCCCTAAGCCATTTTGTCACAACTTTGGAAGTATGCTTGTGGTCGTTGTCCATTTGGAAGACTCAAACTTTAACTTCCTGACTGATGTCTTGAGATGTTGCTTCAATATATCCACATAATTTTCCACCCTCATGATGCCATTTATTTTGTGAAGTGCACCAGTCCCTCCTGCAGCAAAGCACCCCCACAACATGATGCTGCCACCCCCGTGCTTCACGTTTGGGATGGTGTTCTTCGGCTTGCAAGCTTCCTCCTTTTTCCTCCAAACATAACAATGGTCATTATGGCCAAACAGTTCTATTTTTGTTTCATCAGACCAGAGGACATTTCTCCATAAAGTATGATCTTTGTCCCCATGTGCAGTTGCAAACCGTAGTCTGGCTTTTTTATGGTGGTTTTGGAGCAGTGGCTTCTTCCTTGCTGATCGGCCTTTCAGGTTATGTCGACATAGGACTCGTTTACTGTGGATATAGATACTTTTGTACCTGTTTCCTCCAGCTTCTTCACAAGGTCCTTTGTTGTTGTTATGGGATTGACTTGCACTTTTCGCACCAAAGTACTTTCATCTCTAGGAGACAGAACGCTCCTTCCTGAGCAGTGTGACGGCTGTGTGGTCCCACAGTGTTTATTCTTGCGTACTATTGTTTGTGCAGATGAACATGGTACCTTCAGGCATTTGAAAATTACTCCCAAGGATGAACCAGAGTTGTGGAGGTCTACAATCTTTTTTCTGAGGTCTTGGCTGATTTCTTTTGATTTTTCTATGATGTCAAGCAAAGAGGCTCTGAGTTTGAAGGTAGGCCTTGAAATACATCCACAGGTACACCTCCAATTGACTCAAATTATGTCAATTAGCTTATCAGAAGCTTCTAAAGCCATGACATCATTTTCTGGATTTTTTCAAGCTGTTTAAAGGCACAGTCAACTTAGTGTATGTGAACTTCTGACCCACTGGAATTGTGATACATTGAATTAGAAGTGAAATAATTTGTCTGTAAACAATTGTTTGAAAGATGACTTGTGTTATGCACAAAGTAGATGTCCTAACCGACTTGCCAAAACTATAGTTTGTTAACCAAAAGTTTGTGGAGTGGTTGAAAAACGAGTTTTAATGACTCCAACCTAAGTGTATGTAAACTTCCGACTTCAACTGTATATACTAGGAGGCGTCAGAGGGAAGCCCAAAGAATTGTCAAAGACTTCAGTCACCCAAGTCATAGACTGTTCTCTCTGCTACCGCACGGCAAGCAGTGCCGGAGCCCCAAGTCTGGACCAAAAGACTCCTTAACAGCTTCTACCCCCAAGCCATAAGACTGCTTAACAATTAATCAAATAGCCAACTGGACTATTTACGTTGACACCCCGCGCCCCATTTGTTTTTACACTGCTGCTACTCGCTGTTTATTATCCATGCATAGTCACTTTACCCCTACCTACATGTCCAAATTACCTCGACAAACCTGTACTCACAGGCTATTTTATTGTGTTACTTTTTATGATTTTTTACTTTGAGTTTATTTGGTAAACAACAGGTTAGTTCTGAAGGATTCATTGCCATGGAAATGTACCTAAGCCGAGTTGGCGAAATCCTTGCTTGATGTACAGGTCAAAGTATTGTGATGACATAATACATATTGAACCCAGTAAGCATAATGACTTTGAAAATGCCTATTTTCCAGACATTGACGTCAGGTGCACTTTAGGTGCTGATCGGAAGGTGAAAAGGCACACATTATGCTACATTATTTCGAATACCAGCTGACCTGGGTTAATCAAAAGAGAAGATGTCTTATACAGACATGAAAAAGACCGCAAAAGACGTCCGTATACAACGTTTACATTTTTTTTTTAAATACCCAGTTCCGTTGGTGTTTATTTTGTAAAATAATTGTAACTTTTATTTATCTGGTTTTCTCATTGAGATGAAATATATATTTTCAAGACAGACCTGGTCCAACAGCAGCTGTTGTCTATAGTTTTATTCTTATATTGAACAAAACTATAGACAACATTGAAAAAAAACTATAGACACACATACAGTACAACAATTAGAACAACAAAAACATGAATGTCACAACTAAAAAACGGCTACCCTAAAGACAGTTACACTCTTCTAAACTCAGCAAAAAACAGTAGCGTCCCTTTTTCAGGACCATGTCTTTCAAATATCATTTGTAAAAATCCAAATAACTTCACAGATCTTCATTGTAAAGGGTTTAAACACTGTTTTCAATGCTTGTTCAATGAACCATAAACAATTAATGAACATGAATTAATTACACATTAATTCATTAATGAAACAATTCATTACCCGTGGAACGGTCGTTCAGACACTAACAGCTTAGAGACGGTAGACAATTAAGGTCACAGTTATGAAAACGTAGGACACTAAAGAGGCCTTTCTACGGACTCTGAAAAACACTAAAATAAAGATTCCGAGCGTCTCTGCGTGAACGTGCCTTAGGCATGCTGCAAGGAGACTGCAGATGTGGCCAAGGCAATAAATTGCAATGTCTGTACTGTGAGACGCCTAAGACAGCGCTACAGGGAGACAGGACGGACAGCTGATTGTCCTCTCAGTGGCAGACCACGTGTAACAACCTCTGCACAGGATCGGTACATCCAAACATCACACCTGTAGGACAGATACAGGATGGCAACAACAACTACCCGAGTTACACCAGAAATGCACAATCAGTGCTCAGACTGTAGGCTGAGAGAGGCTACAGTATTTGTAGTTGTCCACATATTCTAAGTCAGAACCGTCCAGAGTAGTGATGTTGGACGGGCGGGCAGGTGCAGGCAGCGATCGGATGAAGAGCATGCATTTAGTTTTACTTGTATTTAAGAGCAATTGGAGGCCACGGAAGGAGAGTTGTTTGGCATTGAAGCTCGTCTGGAGGGTTGTTAACACAGTGTCCAAAGAAGGGCCAGAAGTATACAGAATGATGTCGTCTGCGTGGAGGTGGATCAGAGACTCACCGGCAGCAAGAGTGACATCATTGATGTATACAGAGAAGAGAGTCGTTCCAAGAATTGAACCCTGTGGCACCCCATAGAGACTGCCAGAGGCCCGGACAACAGGCCCTCCGATTTGACACACTGAACTCTATCAGAGAAGTAGTTGGTGAACCAGGTGAGGCTATCATTTGAGAAACCAAGGCTATCGAGTCTGCCGATGAGGATGTGGTGATTGACGGAGTCGAAAGCCTTGGCCAGGTCAATGAATACGGCTGCACAGTATTGTTTCTTATCGATGGCAGTTATCGTTTAGGACCTTGAGCGTGGCTGAGGTGCACCCATGACCAGCTCTGAAACCAGATTGCATAGTGGAGAAGGTATGGTGGGATTCGAAATGGTCGGTAATCTATTTGTTGACTTGGCTTTCGAAGACCTTAGAAAGGCAGGGTAGGATAGATATAGGTCTGTAGCAGTTTGGGTCAAGAGTGTCCCCCCCTTTGAAGAGGGGGATGACTGCAGCTGCTTTCCAATCTTTGGGAATCTCAGATGACACGAAAGCGAGGTTGAACAGGTTAGTAATAGGGGTGGCAACAATTTCGGCAGATAATTTTAGAAAGATTGTCTAGCCTCCAGATTTTGCAGCTCTTTCACAACATCAGCTGACTGGATTTGGGAGAAGGAGAAATGGGGAAGGCTTGGGCGAGTTGCTGTGGGGGGTGCAGTGCTGTGACCGGGGTAGGGGTAGCCAGGTGGAAAGCATGGCCAGCCATAGAAAAATGCTTTTATTGAAATTCCCAATTATAGTGGATTTATCGGTGGTGACAGTGTTTCCTATCTTCAGTGCAGTGGGCAGCTGGAAGGAGGTCTTCTTATTCTCCATGGACTTTACAGTGTCCCAGAACTTTTTTGAGTTTGTGTTACAGGAAGCAAATTTCTGCTTGAAAAAGCTAGCCTTGGCTTCTCTAACTGCCTGTGCATATTGGTTTCTAGCTTCCCTGAAAAGTTGCATATCACGGGGGCTGTTCGATGCTAATGCAGAACGCCATAGGATGTTTTTGTGTTGGTTAGGGCAGTCAGGTCTTGAGAGAACCAAGGGCTATATCTGTTCCTGGTTCTAAATTTCTTGAATGGGGCATGCTTATTTAAGATGGTGAGGAAGGCATTTAAAAAAAATAACCAGGCATCCTCTAATGACGGGATGAGATCAATATCCTTCCAGGATACCCCGGCCAGGTCGTTTAGAAAGGCCTGCTCGCTGAAGTGTTTCAGGGAGCATTTGACAGTGATGAGTAGGAGGTTCTTTGACCGCTGACCCAATTACGGATGCAGGCAATGAAGCAGTGATCGCTGAGATCTTGGTTGAAAACAGCAGAGGTGTAGTTAGAGGGCAAGTTAGTTAGGATGATATCTATCAGGGTGCCCGTGTTTATGGCTTTGGGGTGGTACCTGGTAGGTTCATTGATCATTTGTGTGAGATTGAAGGCATCAAGCTTAGATTGTAGGATGGCTGGGGTGTTAATGGGCTAATCCGTTCACATATGGTGTCCAGAGCACAGTTGGGGGCAGAGGGTGGTCTATAGCAGGCGGCAACGGTAAGAAACTTGTTTTTAGAGAGGTGGATTTTTAAAAGTAGAAGTTCAAATTGTTTGGGTGCAGAGCTGGATAGGAGGACAGAACTCTGCAGGCTATCTTTGCAATAGATTGCAACACTACCCCCTTTGGCCGTTCTATCTTGTCTGAAAATGTTGTAGTTAGGGATGAAGATTTCAGAATTTTTGGTGGTCTTCCTAAGACAGGATTCAGACATGGCTAGAACATCTGGGTTGGCACAGTGTGCTAAAGCAGTGAATGAAACAAACTTAGGGATGAGGCTTCTAATGTTAACATGCATGAAACCAAGGCCATTACGGGTACAGAAATCATCAAAAGAGAGCGCCTGGGGAATAGGAGTGGAGCTAGGCACTGCAGGGCCTGGATTCACCTCTACATCACCAGAGGAACAGAGGAGGAGTAGGATAAGGGTACGGCTAAAAGCTATGAGAATTGGTCATCTAGAACGTCCAGAACAGAGAGTAAAATGAGGTTTCTGGTGGCGATAAAATAGCTTCAATGTATAATGTACAGACAAAGCTATGGTAGGATGTGAATACAGTGGAGGTAAACCTAGGTATTGAGTGAGGATGAGAGAGATATTGTCTCTAGAAAATCATTGAAATCAGGTGATGTGTGGGTGGTGGAACTGAAAGGTTGGATAAGGTATATTGAGCAGGGCTAGAGGCTCTATAGTGAAATGAGCCAATAAACACTAACCAGGACAGCAATGGACAAGACATATTGACATTAAGGAGAGGCATTTTAAGTCGAGTGATCATAAGGGTCCAGTGAGTAGTGAGATTGGTTGGGGTCACGGCGATTCAGACAGCTAGCCAGGCCATCGGTAGCAAGCTAGAATAGGATGGAGGTCTGTTTTTAGTCACCTCGTGCGTTTCCGTCGGTAGATTAGTGGGGTTCCGTGTGGTAGAGGGGATCAATCCAATTGGCAAAATAGATATAGTTATAGTGACCCAAGAAATGTTGTCTGATAGACCTATTCAGATAGCAGCTGATAAGACAGCTAACGATTAGCGGGCTGCAGATGGGCGTTCAGGTAACTTCGCAACGGAGGGACCCGTTGGATAACTCCCTCGGGCAGATAACGTCGGTAGTCCAGTTGTGAAGGCCTGGTGGGGCTCCGCATCGGCAGTAAAACGGGTCCAGATAGGTGATTGTAGCCCAGGAGTGGCTGATGGAACTCTTCAGCTGGCTAGCTCCGGAATAGTTGATGTTTGCTCCGGAATCTACGTAAGTCAATAGTCACACGGATAACAGCTAGCAAGCTGCGAGATCCAGGTGTAAATGTCCATAGCTTGCGGGTGAAATCCGGGGATATGAAGAGAAAAATAAGTCCGGTGTGTTCTGGTCTGAGTCACGTTGTACAAAACTGGCGTAAGCTTTTCGAGCTAAAGGATAGCTGATGACCACAAACTGTGGTTAGCTGAATACTAACGTTAGCCAGTAAACTGGTTAGCTTCTGGCTAGCTTTTGGTAAGCTTCTGGCTAGCTTCTGGCTAGCTTCTGGTTAGCTTCTGGCTAGCTTCTGGCTAGCTTCTGACTAGCTTCTGACTAGCTTCTGACTAGCTTCTATTGTGGATTTTAGATTTGAGGTAAATAATACTTTTTTTAAATTGGTGAGGCGGGTTGCAGGAGAGTGTTTTGAAGTTGAGTTTTTGGAAAATAAAAATATATAAAATATATTCGAAGAAAGATGTAAATATATAGAAGTTACAGGTCTGTGAGAGCCAGAAATCTTGCTTGTTTTAGTCATAGTTGAAGTGTACCTATGATGAAAATTACAGGCCTCTCTCATCTTTTTAAGTGGGAGAACTTGCACAATTGGTGGCTGACTAAATACTCTTTTGCCCCACTGTATATACACGGGACACGACAAGACGAGGACAAAGGACAGCTGACTGCTATGCCATCTTGGTATATAAGTTCCACATGTCTTCAATTTATGTCTCAGTTTTTGAATCTTACATTGAGACGATGTTTCTTTTTTGCTGAGTTTATGATATTTAAATCGATTAAGTGTTTAAACTCCACCAATGTGACTAGATCATCAAATCTATAAACGTTCAGGAGAGAATTCCAGGACCACAGAGCTGAGTAACTAAAACTATTTCTACCATGACCTGTTCTAATTCTTGTTACTGTTAAAAGCAAATGAGAATGGGACTGTAAATTATATTTATTTACTGATCTGATTAAAAAAGAACAGAAATAAAGTGGCATTTTACCCAGTATGGCCATATAAATCAGTGTATACCAGTGTTTAAGCCTACGCAAGGTCAATAATGTCCAGCCAACGGCGCTGTAGAGATCACAATGTGTATAAGAACATTTTTACGATAAATAAACAACGCAGAGGATGAGAGGACGAGAGAGTACTAGAATTAACGATCAATCGGGAATTGTCAATGTAAATAAGAGTTGGGTTTCAGTTAAACAGCTGTTTAGAATCTGTGGAATGTCACTCCTGATCTCAGAGATACGTGTGCTACGGTCTGTACATTGAGTCTGAAGCAGGATACTTGTTACTTACATGGTGGGTTATAAATGGCATCCTGTTCCTTTGTTCTGTGGAGAAAAGCTGAGGACAGGGGAGACTGAATATCTACTTCCCAGCATAACATGTATGATTTGTCCTCTCTTACTAAACCTATTTTTCTCCCCCTGATTTGTTTTGGGGTTTGTGTTATTGAAGAATAATTTCAACCGCTAACACTTGGTGCCGTGACCCGGATGAATTGGTCTGAACAACAACAAGAAAAATGTAGCAACTGTTTGTTGATCCAGAGGAAAGAGAGAAGGCTGCGTGCAACCCACTTTTGGGGGGTCAATTCTTAATCTCCTGATTGATGGCAGAATTGCTGGGTGAGTCCAGACCAATATCATTTTAAAAGAATCAAATCAGGCTAAAATAGTGCATGCAATTAGTGATACATATCTTTGATGTGTAAGGTTCAAGTCCTTTGTTCTCTATTAAAAGGTTCAAGTCCTTTCTCTATTATAGGGGGTCAGTTCGCTGTAAAAATATTTGAGGCCTCTGTTTTTGTGAAACCTTCTTGTTGCATAGAAGTGAGTGGAATAACAATTTTTACACGTGTGGTTAATTTAAGCCTTCAACAAGCTTTTTGAAGGGAACATATGTTTTATGGATAGCCAGGCCCTACAAAAGAAAATTGTATTCTAGAAGAGGTTTGAGTACTCAAAAGGGGTTATGTAAATATATATATTTTGAGGGGGTTAATGTAATGTCATTTTTATGTGAGAAAACCACTCTGGAAAAAGACGGAACATCTCTTCTGGATGTGAACATGAAAGAGATTTTACATTTACTGTCTAGTAAACCATTTCAAAGTAGAGGAGACACGGGTGAAAAAGACATGACCCCCACCGGTGGCCTCTCTGTTCTCCAATCTATCCTCACACTGAGTTGTGCAAGGCAGATCAGGTTTCAAGCATCTGGTCAGCACTGCCTGGTTTTGAGTCAACAGATTCTGACAGTAGTGACGAACGATGTCTTAGGCCACCCAGAACAGAGGCTGGAATAGGAAGTCAAAAATAAACTTCTAGTGACAGTAATCACACATAAATCAGCATCTCCAAAACAGTTGGATGAATGGTCAAAAACATTTAAGCATTCACGAGATGTGGTTATGAGAGTTATGCAGGTTCTGAGTGATACCAACAACATTAGTTCAGCAAAAGAGAAACCTGGTGTATGTCATTATTGCGGGATTTCTGGTCACTGGCAATGAGAATGTCGGAAAAGAAAACATGATTTTATGAGAAGTGGCCAGGAGAAGAAGGGTCCGTCTCTAAGGGAAAATGGAATCAGGACAACAGCCCCAGAAATGTAAGAAGCTCTCGCCGGCTCAGCAGCAGAGTTTGCTGGATGCTGTGGAGGTAAACTACGACTCCCCTTTTTACGTCCCATCTCAGCTGGTGTACATGTGAAATCGGATGGAATATATGTGAACATTATGGTTGATAACTTTGCAGTAGATTTTTTGTAGATAAGGGTGCTGAAGTCACTGTAGTTCCCATATCTTAGGCAAAACATAGATGTCGTCAGAAGATTAAAGCAACAGGATTGGGGGGGACAGATATGAAACAATTTCTATTGGTCCAATGAAGATTGATGCAGGGGTGTAGATAGGCTCATTTGAACAACCTATTTTAGGCCTTGACTCTACATTGAACATTTCTGAAGGAAAGGTGACGTGGCAAATTAGGCAACTGCATGGTTCTACAGTTCAGAATCATGCTATTTGGACTACGAAGAAAAATCAGTGTGGACCTTTGGATATGGAACCAGTGTGTTTGACAGGTGTTGCCCCACCGTGCACAGAACAATATCACATTAGCAAGGAAGCTATGGACGCTACTAAAATAGTGAATAAAGATCTATGTGAAATGGTTATAGTTGAAAAGACACCATGTAATCCAGCTATTCGGATGTATCCTACAGATACCACATTACTTGAACACGACTGTTGTGAGTTGTTTTGGAGAGCTTCTCTGATGGGTTTATAGAGTCATTCTTGGGAAAACCCTAAGTTTATCTTATACACAGATAGTTCAACCATTGTGGAGGGGGGTGTGAGGAAGTAGGCTGGGTAGTTACTACAATGGACAATGTGATAATACCAGGCACGTTAGATTTGAGAGAAACAGATGTTCACTTTGAGTGACACAATGCTTAACTATTGCATACAACTCTCTAATAGGGAATAACTCCCGAGGGGGACATGACGTAGTGCCAGGACAGCGGGTGATGGTAAAAAAAATGTCACAGACACATTAGGGCCAAAATGGGAAGATCCTTATCAAGTTTTGCTCATAACGAGGGCAGCAGTAAAAGTCCAGGGAAAATCACGAGACATGTCATTCATTGCAAGGTTGTCCATGTTGATGACAAAGCGGAGCCTGGAGAATAAAGAACTGATTGATTAGCAATCGGTGGCCAATCTGGGGGGGGGGGGGGGAGCATAGTAAGATGATCAGAACCTGATAAGCTTCTATGTTGTATACCGCAGTCGTCATATTAGGGATATCTAGGTGAAATGACACATTTTTTCCTGAAAATTGGGACATGCTTAATTTCTCTTGAAACCAGGACATGTTACTTTCTCTTTTTTGTTTCCTTCGTTACAGGTTATGAGAATCTATAGTCTGAAGCTAAAGCAATATCCCTCGATTCAAGATATTTGATTTAAAGCTGCAGATATTTGATTTAAAGCAGTATCCAAATCCATAGGAGGTAGTGATCACAATATAATAACCATATCTAGGAAAACCAAAGTTCCAAAGGCTTTGCCTAATTTAGTGTATAAGAGGTCATACAATAAATTTTGTAGTGATTCATATGTTGATGATGTAAAGAATATTTGCTGGTCTGTGGTGTGTAAATGAGGAGCAACCAGAGACTGCACTTGATGCATTTATGCAACTACTTATTCCAGTTACTAATAAGCACGCACCCATTAAGAAAATGACTGTAAAAACTATTAAACCCCCTTGGATTGATGAGGAATTTTAAAAATGGTATGGCTGAGAGGGATGAGGCAAAAGGTATGGAAATTAAGTCTGGCAGCCCAGCTGATTTGCAAACGTATTGCAAATTAAGAAATCATGTGACTAAATTAAAGAAAAAGAAACTACACTATGAAACAAATATCAATTATATAAAGAATGATAGTAAAAAGCTTTGGGGCATCTTAAATTACATTTTGAGAAAAAAAGCCAATTCGTCTCCTTCATTCACTGAATCAGATGGCTCATTCATTACAAAGCCCACTGATATTGCAAACAACTTTAATGGATTTTTCATTGGCAAGGTAAGCAAACTTAGGGCCATGCCAGCAACAAACGCTGACACTACACATCCAAGTATATCGGACCAAATTTTGAAAGACAAGAATTGTACTTTTGAATTCCGTAAAGTCAGTGTGGAAGAGGTAAAACAATTATTGTTGTCTATCAACAATGACAAGTCACCGGGGTCTGACAATCTAGATGGAAAGTTACTGAGGATAATAGCAGACGATATTGCCACTCCTATTTTCCACATCTTCAATTTAAGCCTACTAGAGAGAGTGTGCCCTCAGGCTTGGAGGGCAACTAAAGTCATTCCGCTACCCAAGAATAGTAAAGCCCTTTACTGGCTCAAATAGCCATCCAATCAGCCTGTTCCCAACTTCTGGAAAAAATGATGTTTGACCAGATACAAGGCAGCATTTTCACCTACTGGATGAATGGCGTGCTCAGAGTAAACTGCCTCTTACTCAGTCCCAGATGCTAATATATGCATGTTATTATTAGTATTGGATAGAAAACACTCTGACGTTTCTGAAACTGTTTGAATGATGTCTGTGAGTATAACATAACTCATATGGCAGGCAAACACCTGAGAGAAAAATCCAAACAGGAAGTGGGAAATCTGAGGTTTGTAGTTTTTGAACTCAGCCCCTATCGAATTCACAGTGGGATATGGGTTATTTTGCACTTCCTAAGGCTTCCATTAGATGTCAACCGTCTTAGAACGTTGTTTCAGGCTTCTACAGTGAAAGGGGGCCGGATGAGAGCTGTTTGACTAAGGGGTCTGGCAGCAGCCTCTTTCTAAGTAACGCGCATTTCACATGAGAGGTAGCTCTCGTTCCATTGCTTTTCTACAGACAATGGAATTCTCCAGTTGGAACATTATTGAACATTTATGATAAAAAAACATCCTAAAGATTGATTCTATACTTAGTTTGACAAGTTTCTTCAACCTTTAATATAACTTTTTGAACTTTGTGTCTGACTGGACCTGAACGCGCGTTTGGATTTGTTTACCAAATGCCCTAACAAAAGAAGCTATTTGGACATAAATGATGGACATTATCGAACAAAACAAATATTTATTGTGGAACTGCGATTCCTGTGAGTACATTCTGATGAAGATCATCAAAGGTAAGTGAATATTTATAATATTCACTTACATTGACTAATGTTGACTGCGCAACATGGCGGATATTTATTTTGTCTGGTTTGGGCTCGGAGCGCCGTACTCAGATTATGCTTTTTCCATAAAGGTTTTTTGAAATCTGACACAGAGGTTGCATTAAAACCTTTTGGTGTTAGGGGGCAGTATTTTCATTTTTGGGGAAAAAAAACGTTCCTGTTTTAAACAGGATATTTTCTCAGGAAAAGATGCTAGAATATGCATATAATTGACAGCTTTGGATAGAAAACACTCTAACGTTTCCAAAACTGTAAAGATATTGTCTGTGAGTATAACAGAACTGATGTTGCAGGCGAAAGCCTGAGAAAAATCCAAACCGGAACTGCCCCAGGTTTTGAAAGCGCTGTGTTCCAATGACTCCCTATTCAGCTGTGAATGTACCATCAACGAGCTTACGATTTCTACGTATTCCCCAAGGTGTCTACAGCACATAGGCAGCCACATTGCGTAAGTGGTCACTTGGTGGCTCCGAGAGAGATTCTCGCGTAAAATACAGAGGTAGCCATTACTCCAATCGGTCAGAGTGAAAAACGAATTGTCCCGACTGATATATTATCGAATAGATATTAGAAAAACACCTTGAGGATGGATTCTAAACAACGTTTGCCATGTTTCTGTCGATATTATGGAGCTAATTTTGAATATTTTTTGGTGTTGTTGTGACTGCAATTTCCGGGCGATTTCTCAGCCAAATGTGAAGAACAAACGGAGCTATTTCGCCTACAAAAATAATCTTTTGGGAAATGAACTTTGGCTGTCTACCTGGGAGTCTCGTGAGTGAAAACATCCGAAGTTCATCAAAGGTAAACGATTTAATTTGATTGCTTTTCTGATTCTGTGACAAGTTTGCCTGCTGCTAGCAAGGCATAATGCTATGCTAGGCTATGATAAACTTACACAAATGCTTGTCTAGCGTTGGCTGTAAAGCATATTTTGAAAATCTGAGATTACAGGGTGATTAACAAAAGGCTAAGCTGTGTTCCAATATATTTCACTTGTGATTTTCATGAATAGGAAGATTTTCTAGGAAGATTTATGTCCATTGCGTTATACTAATTAGTGTCAGATGATGATAACCGTCCCGTTCACGGGCTGGGCGTCACTACAGGTTAAGGAGGAGTGTATCTAAAGTTCTATGCATAACACTTGAATTTTCATCAACATTTATAATGAGTATTTCTGTGAATTCATGTGGCTCTGCACTATCACAGCATGTTTTAGAACTACTGAATGTAACGCGCCAATGTAAAATTATGCACTTTATCGAACAAAACTTACATGTATTGTGTAACATGAAGTCCTATGAGTGTCATCTGATGATCATCAAAGGTTAGCGATTAATTTTATCTCTATTTGTGCTTTTTGTGACTCCTCTCTTTGGCTGGGAAAATGGCTGGGATTTTCTGTGACTTGGTGGTGACCTAACATAATCGTTTTTGGAGCTTTCACTGTAAAGCATTTTTGAAATCAGACACTGGGGCTGGATTAACGATAATTTTATCTTAGAAATGGTGCCTAATACTTGTATGTTTGAGAAATTTGATTTATGAGATTTCTGTTGATTTGTATTTGGCGCCCTGCAATTTCATTGGCTGTTGGGTTCCGCTAGCGGTTAATGGAAACATAATCAAGTTAGAATCAGGAATTCCCCAAGGTAGCTGTTTAGGCCCATTGCTTTTTCAGTTTTTACTAATGGCATGACACTGACTTTGAGTAAAGCCAGAGTTTCTATGTATGCGGATGACTTAACACTCAACAAAGAGCTGCAGTTAGTTTCAGAGTGGGTGGCAAGGAATAAGTTATCCCTAAATATGTCTCAAACTAAAAGCATTGTATTTGGAACAAAACACTCACTAAACCCTAAACCTCAACTAAATCTTGTAATAATGTGGAAATTTTGCAAGTTGAGATGACTAAACTGCTTGGAGTAACACTAGATTTGAAACTGTCGGGGTCAAAACATATTGATGCAGTAGTAGCTAAGATGGGGAGAAGTCTGTCTATAATAAAGCGATGCTCTGCCTTCTTAAAAAGCACTATCAACAAGGCAGGTCCTACAGGCCCTAGTTTTGTGGCACTTTGACAACTGTTCAGTCATGTGGTCAGGTGCCACAAAAAAGGAGGAGAGATTGACTTGATCACTACTTTTATTTATGAGAGGTATTGACATGTTGAATGCACCGAGCTGTCTGTATAAACTATTGGCACACAGCTCGGACACCCATACATACTAGAGGTCGACCGATTATGATTTTTCAACGCTGATACCGATACCGATTATTGGAGGACCAAAAGAGCCGCTACCAATTAATCGGCCAATTTTTTTAACATTTATTTGTAATAATGACAATTACAACAATACTGAATGAACACTTATTTTAACTTAACATAATATATAAATTAAAATCAATTTAGCCTCAAATACATTTTGAAACATGCTCAATTTGGTTTAAATAATGCAAAAACAAAGTGGGAAGAAGTCAAAGTGCAATATGTGCCATGTAAAAAAGCTAACGTTTGAGTTCCTTGCTCAGAACATGAGAACATATGAAAGTTGGTGGTTCCTTTTAACATGAGACTTCAATATTCCAAGGTAAGAGGTTTTAGGTTGTAGCTAATATAGTATTTATAGGACTATTTCTCTCTATACCATTTGTATTTCATATACCTTTGACTATTGGATGTTCTTATAGGCATTATAGTATTGCCAGTGTAACAGTCTAGCTTCCGTCCCTCTCCTCACCCCTACTTGGGCTCGAACCAGGAACACATCGAAAAAACAGCCACACTCGAAGCAGCGTTACCCATCGCTCCACAAAAGCCGCGGCCCTTGCAGAGCAAGTGGAATAACTACTCCAAGTCTCAGAGCGAGTGACGTTTGAAACGCTATTAGCGCACACCCAGCTAACTAGCTAGCCATTTCACATCGGTTACACCAGCCAATAGCATGATAGGCTTGAAGTCATAAACAGCTCTGTGCTTGCAAAGAACTGCTGGCAAAACGCACGAAAGTGCTGTTTGAATGAATGCTTATGAGCCTGCTGCAGCCTACCATCGCTCAGTCAGACTGCTCTATCAAATCATAGACTTAATTATAACATAATAACACACAGAAATATGAGCCTTTGGTCATTAATATGGTCGAATCCGGAAACTATCATTTCGAAAACCAAACGTTTATTATTTCAGTGAAATATGGAACAGTTCGGTATTTTATCTAGCGGGTGGCATCCCTAAGTCTAAATATTCTTGTTACATTGCAACCTTCAATGTTATGTCATAATTACGTAAAACTCTGGCAAATTAGTTCGCAATGAGCCAGGCTGCCCAAACTGTTGCATATACCCAGACTCTGCATGCAATGAACGCCAGAGAAATGACACAATTTCACCTGGTTAATATTGCCTGCTAACCTGGATTTCTTTTAGCTAAATATGCAGGTTTAAAAATATGTACTTTTGTGTATTGATTTTAAGAAAGGCATTGGTGTTTATGGTTAGGTACAGTCGTCCAACGATTGTGCTTTTTTCGCAAATGTGCTTTTGTTAAATCATCCCCCAGCGTTGTATCGATTATTTTCAACGCAGGACACGCTAGATAAACGAGTAATATCATCAACCATGTGTAGTTATAACTAGTGATCATGATTGATTGATTGTTTTTTTTATAAGATAAGTTTAATGCTAGCTAGCAACTTACCTTGGCTTCTACTGCATTCGCGTAACAGGCAGGCTCCTCATGGAGTGCAATGGGAGGCAGGTGGTAAGAGCGTTGGACTAGTTAACTGTAAGGTTGCAAGATTGGTTCCCCCGAGCTGACAAGGTGAAAATCTGTCGTTCTGCCCCTGAACAAGGCAGTTAACCCACCGTTCCTAGGTCGTCATTGAAAATAAGAATGTGTTCTTAAAAGCTCTCCGACACAACCCGAAATAAGAGGTTAACTAGGGATTTATGACTCCTGGGTAATAACTTATAGTTGTATAGGTAAGACCTATTGTCCGATCGACAGTCAACGCTATAGATAAAGTTTCCAGAAAGGAGAAACACACATTAAATACACCAGGACCCATCCGAGAATTCAGAAGGTGGTAACTTGATCTATAGTTAGACGATGAGGATTTTGTATTAACCAAGCATAAGAGATCACTTTATCTGGATAAACAGGGAGTGTAGTGAAGGTAAAGGTTTCGGTTGACACCTTGGTGCCATTCCGGGTAGAAGAAGTTAGGGCAGATGATAGCTCTATAGTCAGCCAGAATACAAGCAAAGCCCCTGACAAAGCAGATACTGACCGTGGAGTCGTCCAGAGCCAAGGGCCGGTGAGGATAGTGCAGACGAAAGATCTTAAGGAAGTGATTGAGGTGGAAACGGGTTATGTGGAATCTAACCTATGGTTAGAATGGATTCAGTATAAAGCCAGATCAGTAGCGAAAGAAGAATGTTACGCCTGCTTCACAGCAAAACCTCAGTTGACAACCAATTCCTTTCCATTTGATGGAATTGATGCACCCAGGGGAATGGTCTGTATGGTAAAGCTGTTCATGAGGGAAGGGAAGCCAGACAGTGACAGTTGCATTGATATGTTTTTACCTTTATTTATTTAACCAGGCAAGTCAGTTAAGAACACATTCTTATTTTCAATGACAGCCTGGGAACAGTGGGTTAACTGCCTGTTCAGGGGCAGAACGACAGATTTGTACCTTGTCAGCTCGGGGGTTTGAACTCGCAACCTAGTCCAACGCTCTAACCACTAGGCTACACTGCCGATATGCATTATCTATATCCCCATGTGCCCATTACATTCAGACTTCCCCCTTTCACAGTTACTCGAAGACATTATTATTGTATGGCTCGATACATCACACATAAGGAAAGTAAGAACATGCAATAGGACAGAGAATGTTACAACCGACAAGACAATGAGGGACTTGACTGGCAGATGAAATGGCCTGGAGTGGATGTCTGGTGATTTGTGGTGGTGTGAGACTGTGACCTAACCTGCCTACCAATTGGACCGGTAGTTGTGCACTAGTGCAGCTAGGCATGCTCTTCACCCTTGCCCAGAGCCAGGTAGAAGAGAGAAAAGGAGTGCTCCATCGGGATGTTTTGACAATAGAGTTTACATTGATAGCATTGGAGTTACAAGGGGGTTACCTGATGAGTTCTGGATTGGAATCAAGCATCTTATGGTGAAAACAGCTGCAACTAGGTTAATGGGATGTAAGGATAGAATAGCCTTGGATACGTTACTGGCTGAAAAGGGTAGGGGTGTGTGTGAGGTTTCTTCCCGGAATAACACAGCTCCAGACGGATCAGTGACCAAGGCCCTGGCAGAGAACTCTGGGGTAGATAATGCTCTAACAAATTTGTTTGATAGTGTGTTTGGGAAATGAATAAACGTCATGATCACTGTGTTTTGGGCAACCTTCACCTGTGTGACTGTGTTAGTTTTGTGCAGATGATTCCGTTGTGAAAGGTTCTCATATCCAGGACTCGATGAGACAACAGATGGTGAGATACGGGCCGATTCTGAGCTCTGACCAGTGGAATGATGAATACATGATTCTAGACCTAGCGGATGGATTCGGCTCCTTCACATACAAGGAGCCTAAGTTGGATGAGACCATTTTTGATGTTTAGGGATTTTAGGTTGTTTCTTGTTTTGATGTTTAGACTGTTTCTTTGATGAAGATTATAACGAAAATCCTGATAAGAAGAGTTATGATTCTGATGTAGGCCTGGAACAGTCAATGCAATACATATGTTGGCCTTTGTTAGGTTGTATTTGGATAACAAGAGATAGTTCTAATAAAAATAGATGGGTGCTTTTTAATATTTTAATAAAAATAGAGGTGTACCGCTTCTCATTCGATTTGTAATGTTTTTAAATTGTATAAACTGCCTTAATTTTGCTGGACCCCAGTTAGAGCAGCTAATGCGGATCAATAATAAATACACATACAAGCCAGTGGAACGGAAGAAGAATTCCTCACTTCCGGCAGACTGTCAGAATATAATTTCTAATAGTTATCTATGTGGGACTGATATCAGTGTGGAAGAGCTGGTCACTTTTAACTTCTTGCGACGAGCAAACCCGTATCCGGGAGCGTAATCATAGCCTCAAATGCATTACCATAACGCAACTTTTCCTATTCATGAAAATCGCAAATGAAATGAAATAAATATATTCAAACACAAGCGTAGCCTTTTGTTAACAACACTGTCATCTCAGATTTTCAAAATATGCGTTACAGCCAACGCTAGACAAGCATTTGTGTAAGTTTATCATGGCATAATGCTATGCTAGGCTCTGCTGGCAGCAGGCAACATTTTCACGAAAATAAGAAAAGCAACCAAATTAAATAATTTACCTTTGAAGAACTTCAGATGCTTTCACTCAGGAGACTCCCAGTTAGATAGCAAATGTTCCTTTTTTCCAAAAATAACATTTTTGTAGGTGAAAAAGCTCCCGTTTGTTCATCCTGCTTGGCTGAGAAATTGACCGAAAAATACTTCAACTATAATGCCGAACCTTTTTCAGAATTTGCTCCATAATATCGACAGAAACACGGCAAACGTTGTTTAGGATCCATCCTCAAGGTGTTTTTAACATATGTATTCGATAATATATCCGTCGAGGCAATTGGTTTCTCATAAGAAATTATTGGAAAAATGGCTACCTCAGTATTTTACGCAAGATTTTCTCCAGGAGACACCATGTGACCACTCGCTATATATGGTCCCTTACAGCCATTCTCCAATGGAAATGCCTAAAAAGACGTCACAATGCTGTAGACACCTTGGGGAATGCGTGGAAACCGTAAGCTCATTCGTAGCTCATTCACAGCCATATAAAGAGTCATTGGCATGAGGCGGTTTCAAAAAATGCGGCACTTCCTGATTGGATTTTTATCTGGGTTTCGCCTGTAACATCAGTTCTGTGGCACTCACAGACAATATCTTTGCAGTATTGGAAACGTCAGAGTGTTTACTTTCCAAAGCTGTCAATTATATGCATAGTCGAGCATCTTTTCGTGACAAAATATCTTGTTTAAAACGGGAACTATTTTCATCCAAAAATTAAAATAGCGCCCCCTATATCACTTCGTGAATGATTACATTGACAATAGGAGGGTTGAATATTGTCTTGCAGACACGTGAAAGATGTTTGAAAATTATTTTTCTTGTGAGTTTTCTCCTAGTACAGGATGTGGTTGGTGTTTCCTTTCTAACACAGAGATGTATCAGCAGGATGAGGGTCTCAGGCATCAATACGTTTCTAGCCCTCTCTCTACACCATGCCACAGTAGTCAATCAAAGTAGTTGATGTCTTTGTACGTATACACCATTCACATCAAGGGCAGGTATTCCATTAAGGGCTATTCCTTTTAACCAGAGTGAAATGTTGGATATATGGAGAGATGTTAATTGGTATAAGGCGATTATTGGTACTAATTGGAGTGTTGAGTATCAACATGTGAGAGTACCAGTTCTGCAGTACCTTCCTTCATTTGGAATTACCAATGACCCTAATCAGCGACCACCTTACCTATGTATTACACATGCCCCTGTTAGGTGGTTATGTTTTAATAGGACACTCCTTTTGTAAATAAATGGAAGTATGAAGAGTCTTTTGTCCTGCTAATAGCCCATCATGGAAACATTTGCAGAATTCACAGCCTGCTACACTTGTGAAAATCTGTCACGCCCTGGTCTTAGTATTTTGTGTTTTCTTTATTATTTTTGTCAGGCCAGTGTGACATGGGTTATTTATGTGGTGTGTTTTGTCTTGGGGTTTTTGTAGGTTATGGGATTGTGGTATAGTAGAGTTGTCTAGGTAAGTCTATGGTTGCCTAGAGTGGTTCTCAATCAGAGGCTGGTGTTTATCGTTGTCTCTGATTGGGAACCATATTTAGGCAGCCATATTCTTTGAGTGTTTCGTGGGTGATTGTTCCTGTCTCTGTGTTTATTTGCACCAGATAGGGCTGTTTTTTTTCACGTTACATTTATTGTTTTGTATTGTATCGTCATTATCTTTATTAAAGCTGTATCGAGATAACCACGCTGCATTTTGGTCCTCCTCTTACGACGGAAGAAAACCTTAACAAAATCAAAAGGCCTCCAGCTGTCCATCACTACTGTAAATATAAACACAGCATCTACATTGTTAAATATATGATTGAATTCTATTTTTTTTAAAACTGTAAACGCACATCATTTTCAATTTTATTCTAACAAGTGGTTGCCATGGTGAACAATCCAATAATAATTGGTGTGACACGGCTCTGGAAACTCATTAAGAGAAAGCTTCTAAATGAAAATACTTGCAGATCAATAAAATATCCCTGTAGATCTAATTAAATGTAGAGGATTGCAGGATTCTAAATGAATATCTAAGGGGATTTTATACAATTATAATGCAGGGTTAATAATACATGCATATATTTCTACAGTAGGAGTTGATGCATTTTTCGTTAGGGCAAATCTGGTCTGTGATATTGATTTAGAAATGTAGAAACTTACAGATAATATCTAAGGGGCTTTTATATAATTATAACGCATGGTTAATCATAATAATAATCGTTGGATCTCTCGGAACTCACTACGAGGCGGCTTCTATCTTCAATATATTCATTAATTCAGAAGGTTAAATCCATAGGTTTTAGGCCTGGAGTAGGTTATAATAATCAATGCCTTTTGGGAATGTTAAAAAGTTATGGGTGGCGATAGAATTCCGGCTGTCAGAACTATTCAAATCAACCACTGTCAGCCTTTAAATGCTTTATTATCCACATGTTTAAAGTGTGTGTGGGCGACGGAGAGAAACAAAATAGTGCAGTTTGAGGCCATGAGGCAGAGAGTGATGCGGGCCCTGGAGATGGGGGTGTTAACAGGTGGGTCTGGGCGGGTGTGACGTAGTTGTCGTTTATGTGTCGGTGCCGAGGCTATATGACTGCGCCATCAACTTGATTATTTAGCAGAAATCCCTTGCTGCTTTTATTCAGTCAACATACACAGTTGAAGTCGGAAGTTTACATACACTTAGGTTGGATTCATTAAAACTCGTTTTTCAACCATCCCACAAATTTCTTGTTGACAAACTATAGTTTTGGCAAGTCGGTTCGGACATAGGGTTGATCCGAACGTTCTGACCTGAACAACAGCGGACGGAAGATAATGGCGGACGGAAGACAGGGTGGTGCGGCAGGTGCCGCTTCTCATTCGAATGCTGTTATTTTATCTAAAATTCAGGTGTACGCCGACCCCAGCTAAGTAACTCATGCAAAGAGTTAAAGCGCAATTATGTGTTTTATCTCCAGTACTTTGCCATGATTGTCAGTTATGTAGCTGCTCTACTGATAATCTCAGTGCGTCCTTGCTGGGATGAATATCAATACCAAACACATTGGTTCACCGTTCCACAGGAGCGGACAGTACACAGCATCCCATAATGTTCTGAATAATGGCCAAGTCTACTTCGCTCCCTATTCCACTGAACCACTTAGGCGTAACAAACACAAGTCCAAAATTTATCGGAAACTGTTAAACTACCTGTTCACTACCCTCCTGCTCTCCGGGGATGTGCAACTCAATCCTGGGCCTAACATCACCGAGCCAGCGATACTCACCGGAGTGGAAAGCAGTGGATGGCCTCGTCCACTGATCGTCGCCGCTGTGGAAGTGGGTGAGTGCCATGGTCCCATAGTTTCTCTTGACTCACCCGGCTCCAGGGTAGATTTTGACTCTTCAAACATACCCAAGTCTCTATATGCGATCCCTGACTCTGCTTCTGGTATGCAAGCTGTTTTAATTAGTTCCCCGCATCCAGTGCAGGCGGGAGAGATTGTTAATTGCGCTACCGAACTGCCCCTAATCAAAACTAAACAAAACGGCCTAAACCCAGCTGTCAGAAAACAGGGAAAATGTCACTTTTTTTCAATATGTCAGTCACTCTCGAGTCACTCTCTCGATTTACATAAAAGAACATATCCGATGTAAACAAATTGAGTGGTCATGTGATAATGAACTAGAATGTATTGGGCTGAACGTTAGACTGTCTCCCCAAATGTATTTTACCCTTATTGGAATGTGTAGGCCACCTTCCACCAAAAGTGTGTTTTTTGATCAGTTTAATAACATGCTTAGGGAATGTGAGAGAATGGGAAAGAGGTAATCTTAATGGGAGATTTTAACATTTAAATATGAAGACAAGTCTTGTAGGAAAACCCTCAAACGGATCACTAATACCTTTGACCTTACACTGCTAGTTAAAGGGCCAACCAGGGTGACTTGTTGCTCTAAAACACTGATTGATTTGGTGTTCAGTAATAAACCAGAGAGTGACTAAATCATTCAATATGGTTACTGGGCCATCTGATCATAATCTGACACTTATAGCCAGAAAGCTGTCTAAGAGTAGGTTTAACCTCTCTACTGTTAGAAAGCCGGATCAACTAAGAATACCTAAGAGTTAATTAAACTATTTTGAAGAGGCAATTAAAGGGAATTAACTGGAATGATCTCTTGTCCTATACAGACATGGAAGCTGATAGTTAGGTTTTTCTATCCACAATCCAGACTACAAAAATGGTTTCCTAAAGAAAATCAAATCCAACCCTGGCCACACTCTTCCTTTGCTAAATGGAGAAATCTGGAAATTGATGAAAGAACGAGATTATGCTCTAAAAATAGCCCTAAGATCCAAATTGGAGCATGACAGATGTTGAGAAATAAGGTGATGAAAGAAATCAGACAGGCCAAGGCAAACATTTTAATTAACATAATTGGTGAAGCAAAGGGAAATTCTAAATTGATTTGGGAGAATCTAAAAAAGTTAACAAGGGAAGACCATAGTAACACTGCAAAAAGTGTAACAATCTAACACAGGATGCAGTCAAAATAGCAATAGCCTTCAATTCCTACTTTATTGACTCTGTCAGGGTACTGACACAGAACCCATTGACTGCTTTCTTGGGCTCAGCGCTAGTGAATGACGCTCAACCTGTCTTCATCATAAGGGAGGTTTCTGAGTCAAAGGTGAACAAGGTGATTAGCTCACTAAAGAACTCTAAAGCCAAAGATGAGTTTGGGCTGGACTCTACCTTTCTTAAAAACTACAAAGAGTCACTCATTGGCCCCATTACTAAGGTCACCAACACATCTATCTATTGGTCTCGAGGTGTTTCCAAGGGTATGGAAGTCGGCCATAGTAACGGCCATCTTTAAATCAGGCAACCCTGCTGACGTGAGTAACTACAGGCCCATTAGTATACTACCTGTGGTGTCAAAGGTTGTTAAAAAGTGTGTAGATAGCAGAACAACTGATTGCCCACCTCAACAACAGCCCCTTCACATTACACTCCATGCAGTTTGGCTTCAGAGCGAAACACTCCACAGAAACGGCCAACTGCTTTCTTCTGGAAAATGTGAAGTCCAAGATGGACAAAGAGGGCGTTGTTGGGGCTGTGTTTCTGGACCTAAGGAAGGCTTTTGATACTGTTAATCATGAGATTCTCATCACATTGTCCAAGTTCAACTTTTCCCCTGATGCCTTGAGATGGATGAAATCATACCTTGAAGGCAGAACTCAGTGTGTCAGAGTGAGCAATGAGCTGTCGCCCACTCTTAGCTATGATGTGGGCGTGCCCCAAGGGTCAATACTGGGACCCCTCCTGTTCAGCCTGTACATTAATGATATGCCTTCTGTCTGTACTGGGTCTGAAGTTCAAATGTATGCAGATGATACAGTGATATATGTGCATGCAAAGAGCAAACAACAAGCTGCACAAGAACTCACTACTGTAATGGTCCAGGTTACAAAGTGGCTCAGTGACTCGTGTATGCATCTCAATGTGAAAAAAACTGTTTGCATGTTCTTCACAAAGAGGGCAAAAGATGCTACTGAGCCAGATGTCTATGTGTCAGGGGAGAAGCTCCAGGTGGTATCTGATTTGAAGTACCTTGGCATCAAACTTGATTCCAACCTCTCTTTAAAAAGCATGTGAAAAAGGTAATTCAAATAACCAAATTCGACCTACCTAATTTCCGATTTATACGAAATTGTTTGACTACAGAGGTAGCAAAAATGTACTTCAAATCTATGATACTCCCGCACTTAACATGCTGCTTGACTAGTTGGGCTCAAGCTTGCTGCACAACATTAACACCTAAATTAAAAAGTCTGTCAACAAACAGGCTCTCAAAGTGCTTGATAGGAAGCCCAATAGCCATCGTGACTGTTACATCCTCAGAAAGCATGAGCTCCTGAGTTGGGAAAATCTTGTGCAATACACCGATGCATGTCTTGTATTCAAGATCCTAAATGGCCTGGCTCCCCCTCCACTCACTGTTTTTGTTAAACAGAAACCCCAAACATATGGCAGCAGATCCACAAGGTCTGCCATGAGAGGTGACTGTATAGTTCCCTTAAGGAAAAGCACCTATAGTAAATCCGCTTTCTATGTGAGAGCTTCCCATGTCTGGAATACACTGCCATCAGACACACATAACTGCACCACATATCACACTTTCACAAAATGCATGAAGACATGGCTAAAGGTCAATCAGATTTGTGAACATAATCCCTAGCTGTGTATTGCCGCTTTCCATGTTGTCTGTAGCTTGTGAGGTGTGGAAACACTTTGTTGCTTTTATGAATTTTTGTCTTGCTGCTTTTTGTTTTATGTTGCTATGTCTGTATGCTATGTGTTGCTTGTCCTATGTTGCTCTGTGTGTGCTCACTGCTCAATGATTGTCTATATGTCATTGTTTTTAATAACCTGCCCAGGGACTGCGTTGAAAATTAGCCGGCTGGCTAAAACCGGCACTTTTACTTAAATGTTGATTCATGTGCACTGTCCCTGTAAAAAATAAAATAAACTCAAACATCTACATTGCGCATGACACAAGTCATGTTTCCAACAATTGTTTACAGACAGATTATTTCACATATAATTCACTATATCACAATTCCAGTGGATCAGAAGTTTACATACACTAATGTCACGTTCTGACCTTAGTTCCTTTGTTTTGTCTTTGTTTTAGTATGGTCAGGGCGTGAGTTGGGGTGGGCAGTCTGTTTGTTTTTCTACGTTGGTTTTTGAGTTTAGCCTGGTATGGTTCTCAATCAGAGGCAGGTGTTGTTAGTTGTCTCTGATTGAGAATCATACTTAGGTAGCCTTTTCCCACCTGTGTGTCGTAGGTGTTAATTTTCCGTGTTAGTGCCACACGGGACTGTTTCGGTTTGATTACTTCATGTTTATTGTTTTGTTCAGTGTTCATTACCTTATTAAAAAACATGAACACTTACCATGCTGCACTTTGGTACTCACCTTCTTCCACCACAGACGATCGTTACAACTAAGTTGACTGTGCCTTTAAACATCTTGGAGAATTCCAGAAAATGATCTATATCCACAGTAGAACAAGTCCTATATTGACATAACCTGAAAGGCCACTCCGCAAGGAAGAAGCCACTGCTCCAAAACCGCCATAGAAAAAGCCAGACTACGGTTTGCAACTGCACATGTGTACAAAGATCGTACTTTTTGGAGAAATGTCCTCTCGTCTGATGAAACAAAAAATAGTACTGTTTGGCCATAATGACCATCGTTATGTTTGGAGGAAAAAGGGGGAGGCTTGCAAGCCGAAGAACACCATCCCAACCATGAAGCACGGGGGTGGCAGCATCATGTTGTGGGGGTGCTTTGCTGCAGGAGGGACTGGTGCACTTCACAAAATAGATGACATCACGAGGGAGGAAAATTATGTGCATATATTGAAGCAATATCTTAAGACATCAGTCAGGAAGTTAAAGCTTGGTCGCAAATTGGTCCTCCAAATGGACAATGACCCCAAGCATACGTCCAAAGTTGTGGCAAAATGGCTTAAGGACAACAAAATCAAGGTGTTGAAGTGGCCATCACAAAGCCCTAACCTCAATCCTATAGAACACTTGTGGGCAGAACTGAAAATGTGCATGCGTGCAAGGAGGCCTACAAACTTGATTCAGTTTCACCAGTTCTGTCAGGAGGAATGGGCCAAAATTCACCCAACTTAAGCTTGTGCAAGGCTAACCGAAATGTTTGACCCAAGTTAAACAATTTAAAGACAATGCTACCAAATACAAATTGAGTGTATGTAAACTTCTGACCCACTGGGAATGTGAAATGAAATAAATAAATCATTCTCTCTACTATTATTCTGACATTTCACATTTTAAAAATAAAGTGGTGATGCTAACTGACCTAAGACAGGGCATTTTTTACTAGGATTAAATGTCAGGAAATGTAAAGAAAAACTGAGTTTAAGTGTATTTGGTTAAGGTGTGTGCAAACCTCCAACTTCAACTGTATATCTTAAGAATATCATGGAATTTAATTGAACATTTTAATTTCTCTTAGAATAAAAACCTTAGCATAACAACAGTTTTAGTAAGTAATATTCTACAGTCCGGTTTCAGCTTCTTCTGACCAAGTAGAAACAAAAGAATAAGTGTATTTGTTTCGGGTTTGCGTGCAGGACAGAGGAATCATAATTCTTACACCCTTGTTCTAAATTCAATCACCTTCTTCATCATCATTCAGTTCATTGAAATTCTCATTTTGAGAATTCTCATTTTCTATTTGGTTTATATCGTCCATCCATTGACAGCATTCGTTGAGATAGAGACACATTAGCGCCTTAGGACCCAGAAGCATTATCAGTGCTCGAACGCTTCGAACACACTGACAAAATAGTAAGCAGCATCATCTGGGTATATACGCAACAAAAGATCAACATTCATCTTCTGCTACCATTTCTGTCCAAACGTCTAAGCATACAGTTTGACGCATACGTTCGATAAATCCAATGTATTCTCCACACTGAACATACTGCAACTGTCTGTTTCATTGGTATCAATATGCAATGACACTGTTGGTGTGTTCGAAGCGTAACTCCCCCTTGTGGTGGTCTGGAGCAATGAAGCAATGATGCAAGGTAATGTACTAAACCACAAATTACCTCTAAATCCTAATTTTAAAACTTTTAATTGAGGAACCACTGTAGAATGATAAAATAACCATTGGGCGAAAACAAAACCATGAAGGTGGTATAATCATTAACCAGAACGGTAATAAAAATTGCTACAATCCAGACCATAATGGATGGTCATGTAAAAGCAGGGAGCGAAATGTTTGGTGATCAGATTCAGTGTGATACAGAGGAGGTACTGACTTCTTGTAAAATTGTTTCAAGAAACGATTATCGGAACCTAGTGCTAAATCTCACATATGATAGACAGCAAGCTCCTCAATTACTACTGGGGTGGAAGTGAAATAATGTACTTGGATTTAACCATTTGAACATACTTTCAAATAGTGGGCTTTTAAAGGGAATCAGTTAACAGTAGAAGTAGTTGATACCGGCCACTTTAATTGAATATGCTAAATTAAACAAAGTATTCAAGTATTTGATAACTAATAATCAAATGTTAAATCATGTCGTTGATACATACAAAAACAATGTTAATAGAGCAGACACGCCAATCGATTCAGATCAATTTCTATGGTTACCCCGCATCCAGTTTTAAGTGCTCTGCCATGACACCATTGATTTCTACTTCAAGGGCCTTCAGGTCCCACTTCTTTACTGCACCTGCCACATTAACAGGGAAATATGCAGTCATGAGTACGGAAATGGCTAAAACAATGGCTTGAATTATTGCTACCATAAAGGAGAAGTGCGTAATAGATCCCACGGTTCTATTGCAAAGTAACATCACCATAAATGTAGCAAGACACATCGTAGCTGTAACATATCTTGATAAGAATGTAATCAATGCTAGTGTCAATTCACAAAACAATGGAAAATGGTGGTAGGTTTTGTTCACTACAGAGCAGATGGTGTTTAAGAAGGGTACTTTGGACAGGTTCCTGAAAATTAATGGAAAAGATAAGGAAACTATACTTGTTTTTTGTATTGTTTTTTATTTTGAACTTTTATTTAACTAGGCAAGTCAGTTAAGAACAAATTTTTATTTACAATGATGGCCTACCAAAAGGCAAAAGGCCTCCTGTGGGGACTGGGGCTGGGATAAATAAATTTAAATATATATGTAAATATAGGACAACACTTCACCCTGTCCGGGGGTATCGTCGGACGGGGCCACAGTGTCTCCCGACCCCTCCTGTCTCAGCCTCCAGTATTTATGCAGCAATAGTTTGTGTCGGGTGTCACATTCGTCGAAGTGAGGAGACCAAAGCGCAGCGTGATTAGAATACATGTTATATATTTTAATAAAGACGGACACTAAACAAACTACAAAAACAACAAATGTGCCGTTATAATAATACTAGTGCAGAGACAGGCAACTAGACATAGACAATAACCCACGAAATACCCAAAGAAGATGGCTGCCTAAATATGGTTCCCAATTAGATACAACGATAAACAGCTGCCTCTAATTGAGAACCAATCTAGGCAACCATAGACATACATAAACACCTAGATAGTAAACGACCACATAAACCTACAAAACCCCTAGACAGTAAAAATACACATACATCACCCATGTCACACCCTGACCTAACCAAAACAATAAAGAAAACAAAGAATACTAAGGTCAGGGCATGGCAGGAGCCCCCCAAAAATGTGGACTCCTGGCTGCACACCTAAACCTACATGGGAGGGTGTGGGTGGGCATGACTCCGAGGTGGCGGTTCTGGCTCAGGACGTGGACCCCGCTCCACTTCACCCTTACTTAATGTCTCTGGAGCGGGAACCCTCACCGCCGACCACGGACTAGAGGACGCCACTGGACTGATGGTCGAGTCTGGAGTGAGTTGCGCCTCTGGATTGGAGGGAGATTCTGGCGGAACCGGGCTGGAGGGAGACTCTGGCGGATCCGAACTGGAGGGAGACTCTGGCGGATCCGGACTGGAGGGAGACTCTGGCGGATCCGGACTGGAAGGTTCCGGACTGTGACCCGTCGTGGTAGGTTCCGGACTGCGACCCATCGTGGTAGGTTCCGGACTGCGGCCCATCGTGGTAGGTTCCACAAATTCTCCTATCTACGCACGCACTTGCGAGTGCACAAGCATTTTTGATGGTCTGTCTTTTCATTTTGAAAATATATTACCTTTTAATATACCGCTTAGCAGAACCAGTCGTAGCGTTTTCATCTGATTGTCAAACAAATCACTTCAAAGGCACCGTAGGCTACCATCAGATCCAACAGCTATTGATACACTTCTGGTAACCTGGATTGTGTTAAGGTTGATGCATCCTCTTGAGTCTTGGTCTCGGCCGGTCGTCTCTGCTTTGTCAATATTTCAGTGAACTCTAGTCTCACACACAATAGCAAGTACCCCCCAACCCCACACACACAATAAGCCAATAGAAAATTACGACGGGAAAAGACTTTATCAAGCAAATGTTTAACGGACACAGAGTACCTCAAGTCCTGTCAACATAACAAATAGGCCAACTATTTAACAAAAGCTATTTCCTATAGAACTTTGTGTGTGGGCGGCGGCCTGGCGCTGTGGCCAGAGGAAAGAGGTGGAGAGCGCTGTGGTGCTCACCATTACATCACATTCAAAGATGAATCGTCGTGAACATTAGAAACATTCAATATATCACCTTTCAATATATTTACAGTACCAGTCAAAAGTGTGGACACACCTACTCATTCAAGGGTTTTTCTTTAGTTTGACTATTTTCTACATTGTAGAATAATGGCGAAGACATCAAAACTATGATATAACACATATGGAATCATGTAGTAACCAAAAAGATTTCAACAAATATATATTTCATATTTTAGATTGTTCAAAGTAGCCACCCTTTGGGCTCCTGAGTGGCGCAGCGGTCTAAGGCACTGCATCTCAGTACTAGCGTCACCACATACCCTGGTTTGATTCCAGGCTGTATCACAACCAGCTGCGATTGGGAGTCTCATTGGGCGGTGCTTAATTGGCCCAATGTTGTCCAGGTTTGGCCGGTGTAGGGGGTCATTGTAAAAAAGGTGCCTTGATGACAGCTTTGCGCAATCTTGGCATTCTCTCAACCAGCTTCATTGGAATACATTTCAATTAACCGGTGTGCCTTGTTAATTTGTGGAATTTCTTTCCTTCTTAATGCGTTTGAGCCAATCAGTTGTGTTGTGACATGGTAGGAGTGATATGTACAGAAGATGGCATTTTACCAAATAGGGCTAAATCCATATTATGGCAAGAACAGCTCAAATAAGCAAAGAGAAATGACAGTCCATCATTACTTTAAGACATGTAGGTCAGTCAATCCAGAAAAATTCAAGAACTTCGAAAGTTTCTTCAAGTGCAGTTGTAAAAACTATCAAGCGCTATGATGAAACTGGCTCTCATGAGGACCGCCACAGGAAAGGAAGACCCAGAGTTACCTCTGCTGCAGAGGATAAGTTCACTACACCGCATATTGCAGCCCAAATAATGCTTCACGGTGTAAGGGTCCTATGTGTAGCTGGTGTAGGGAGTCAGGCGCAGGACAGCAGATATGAGTAATCAAAGTACTTTACTCAAAAAATACAAATATACAAGGCAACAATGATAGCCCACAAACACGGACCGATTTACAAAAAACAATCACTCACGAACACAACATGGGGAACAGAGGGTTAAATAATAAACAAGTAATTGGTTGAGTGAAGCCAGGTGTGATAAGACAAAGACAGAAAAAATGGAAAATGAAAAGTGGATCGGCGGTGGCTAGAAAGCCAGTGACGTCGACTGCCGAACGCCGCCCGAACAAGGAGAGGGACCAATTTAGGCGGAAGTCGTGACACACAGAGTTCAAGTAACAGACACATCTCAACATCAACTGTTCAGAGGAGACTGTGTGAATCACGCCAATAATAAGAAGAGACTTGCTTGGGCCAAGGAACATTAGTAATGGACATTAAACTGGTGGAAATCTGTCCTTTGGTCTGATAAGTCCAAATTCCAGATTTCCAAATTCCAACCGCTGTGTCTTTGTGAGACGCAGAATGGGTTAACGGATGATCTCCTTATTTGTGGTTCCCACCATGAAGCATGGAAGAGGTGGTGTGATGGTGTGGGGGTGCTTTGCTGGTGACACTGTCTTTGATTTATTTAGAATTCAGGGCACACTTAACCAGCATGGCTACCACAGCATTCTGCAGCGATACGCCATCCCATCTGGTTTGCGCTTAGTGGGACTATAATTTGTTTTTAAACAGGACAATGACCCAACACATCTCCAGGCTGTGTTAGGGCTATTTGACCAAGAAGGATGCAATGATGCATCAGATGACCTGGCATCCATAATCACCCGACCTCAACCAAATTGAGATGGTTTAGGATGAGTTGGACCGCAGAGAAAAGGAAAAGCAGCCAACAGGTGCTCAGCATACAGTATGTGGGAGCTCCTTCAAGTCTGTTGGAAAACCATTCCAGGTGAAGCTTGTTGAGAGAATGCCAAGAGTGTGCAAAGCTGTCATCAAGGCAAAGGGTGGCTACTTTGAAGAATCTACAATCTAAAATATATTTTAATATAATAACATTGTTTTGGTTACTACATGATTCAATATGTGTTATTTATTAGTTTTGATGTCTTCACTATTATTCTACAATTTAGAAAATAGTAAAATTATAGAACAACCCTTGACTGAGTACGTGTGTCCAAACTTTTGACTAGTACTGTATATATATATATACATACAGTACCAGTCAAAAAACACACACATATATATATATATATATATAACCTTTAAAACTCAAAGAAAAAACTCCTAAATTAGTTAATCGTATAACTTCTCATTAGTTTGGTCCACTTCACGTAGCCATTAATGGCATCAAAACATAGCCTATCAAGCAGATAACACCTCCCCCATTCCAAATATTAAGTTTGGCAGACTTTTTATATAGTTTTTCTTCTTTTTCTCCATGCCAGCAATTGAATGAGCTTGTATTCTCTGTATGTACGTGTTCATCAGGCGGTCTGCCCTGGGGATGGTCAACTGCCTCTGCTGTAGAAGTTCAGGAAGGTTCTTAAGTTCGGTCAGCACATATCGCATCAACCAAAGGCAGTGGTGTAAAGTACTTAAGTAAAAATACTTTGAAATACTACTTAAGTTGTTTTTTTGTGTTATCTGTACTTTACTATTTATATTTTTGACTACTTTTACTTTACTACATTCCTTTAAGAAAATATTGTACTTTTTACTCCATACATTTTCATTGACACCCAAAAGTACTCATTACATTTTGAATGCTTAGCAGGACAGGAAAATAGTCCAATTCACACACTTATCAAATGAACATCCAGGATCATCCATGCCTCTGCCTCTGATCTGACAGACTCACTAAACCAAAATGCTTTGTTTATAAATGATGTCTGAGTGTTGGAGTGTGGCCCTGTAAATAAAATAAAAAACAAGAAAATTGTGCCATCTGGTTTGCTTAATATAAGGAATTTGAAATGATTTATACTTTTACTTTTGAAACTTAACTTTTACTTGAGTCATTTTCTATTCAAGCATGTTTACTTTTACTCAAGTATGACAGTTGGGCACTTTTTCCACCACTGACCAAAGGTCGTTCACAAAGTTCACGGAGCACAGTTTGGAGAGCATACCTTGGAACTTGGCTCTGTCTTTGTTGTCTTGCTGTTGATCCTGGGAAGCCTATTCGAAGTGCTTGGCGAGAGCAGGGAAGAATCTCCATACTGCACTAACAGCTCTCCAAGATGATGCAACCCACCTCACACTAAATACCCTCCCTATTTTATTAAGCAAGGTGTCTAGCTATTGCACCTATCTCCCTGTTGTTTTTATTGCGTGTAAAGCGAATCGAGGAATGACTTAGTCATTAGTTCCCCCTGTAGCCACCAAGCCAATGAGCAATTCCCTCAAGAACTCATCAGTGAAGTCGTTACGCATGAGACAGGTTAGTATCTGTTATTTTATGTGGGCTCCACTCATGCTTTGGAGCTCTACGAGGTCCAGGGGGAAAGTAAGGAGCTCCATGATGCCATCAACACTCTCAGGAAAATGATGAGGGTCGATTTTTTTTTTTTAAACAAGATGGTGGACTCATCAACAAGCACAGTCATTTTTGATTTGTTGTTAAACCTCTTCTGCACAAGTTTTTTCCCGCATGTCAGCGGCGATGATCAATTATTTCCCCGCACACAGTTTTGCCGTGTAGCAGTCGCCCTATATCTACCCCATTTGCAGCCTGCATGTCTAGAAGACTTTCAAAATCTGTGTATTCTGTTTTGCAACGCAATATGCCGTGCCGAGAAACATTGGAAGTTGATTGAAATGCTGCCTCCTCACTGTTGGTGTTTAAGTTACGGAGTACTTTTTTGGCTATACGTAAAAGCCTAGTGACCACCTAGTGTTCAATGCCATTTTTGTGCTCGTCGATTCTATGTGGGTCTCTTTCGTTTTACCACAGGGTGCTATTTTGCAGTCAGCCCACTGCACTGTAATGTTGACACCCCTGGCAGAAAAGAATTTGGAGCCTGCAGCTCAAGGCGGGTCGCAAAGCCCATTTCCCCCCTCCGACGCAGAGAGCCATGTGTTTTTTTTCTTTCTTGAACTGCTCATATTGGGTACGTGACCAAACAGACGGGAATACCTGGGTACTGTTCATCCCCTTGCCATTTTCAGTGGTTCCCTCTGTGTCTACTATTTACAGCATCCACACTGCTAGTTGCCCTAGACATGTTTCCCACCACAACAGCAGCCCGATCCTCCTCCTGCTCCATCCCCACCGTGGCCAATAACAGTCCCGCTGTCTCTCCGCTGGTGGTTGCCTCTTCATGCTGCGCTCTGGATCTTTTGTTTGAGGATGATGATGGGCCATCACCGCCTCCTCGCTTCAGCATTTCTAAAATGCTTCTTTGCATTGTAGCCTGCTGCCGGCTTTATTATATAAAATGTTAACAATAGCCTAATGGATTAACTAGCTAGCACAGGTGAGCGAAGAAGCCGGCCACATGTAACTGCAACTGGATAGCCCTTTCTTTTGGACATTACACATGCAAATATGGTTTCATCCTGACCGGTAAAGTTTTTTTTCTGAGAACTGAAGTGAAAATTGTTGGAATGTTTATCTTTAGGTTTCAGGGAGGTTGTGGACATTTGACTCTGGTTCCTTGAAAGTTTTCCCGTGAAAACATGTGCCACAGCACAACAGCAGGCTGCCAACAGCCTTTTCTCCTAGTGTATTTACTTTATACAAATTCAAAGCACACACATAATTGACACTACCAGATTGCACCCGAGACCAAAATGCAGTTAAGAGTTTTCATCAGAGCTGAAAATTCAATCCCGGTCTGACCCAAGCCCGGTGAGCTGAAGCCTGAGCCACGGCCTAGTCCGACATCACAGACAATTATTGATTTAAACTGGTGTTGAGAACAATGTGGCGGCAGCGGAGTGAATTTTTTAAAATTAATAAATAAAAAATGCAAAGAGAGGAAAACTCATATTAGTTCTGATCAACTGAATGAAGAAAATATTGGAATAAAGTAGGCTAATGCAATGTAAGGCATGTATCAAATTGTTGCTTATATTAAAACTCCCAAAGTCATATACAACTGTTAAAGCAACATATATATTTACATCACTGTTTCGGTTGGGACAGTGCCATCGCACTCCTTTGGGATATATCAAATCAATCAATGTCAGATCTTTGATTTCACAAAATCTCCGTTTGGATGTTTGGTAACAATTAGGCTGGGGAAATGTTAGCTAAGTTGAGGTGAGTGCTAATTATCATCTTTACTCATATATTAGCTGATCATACCATTTTGCTAGCATGTTATACAAGTGGATGTTGCTCATCACTCGCTTTGTAGCCGGTCCTCTTCCCAACAAAAACCTGTGACTTGTCTGATAATCAATCAATGTGATTTTGTTTAACTGAATCTGTCTGTGTTTGGTAATTGATCTCTGGCTGGACAAGTGGAAGTGGTAGCCGATTTATTTGTTAGCTTGTCTATCACTGATCAGAAACATTTTAGCATGCAATAATGTAGCCTAAATAAAGTGTATTATTTTTCTAATGACTCACGTAGTAGCCTTATATAGCCTTATATAAAGCTAAGGCTACTTTCCCATCATCCCAATCCCACTGATACCCAAAATCCTGACTCCTGTCTTGTATGAAAATTCCCAACATTATTCTGTCATCGATAGGTTGCATGATCAAAGCACGTCTCGCCTATGCATGTCAAAATACTGCGATGACATGTCACCCGCTTCTCTGTGCCGTCTTGCATTGAGCTTCGGCAGAGAATCTGTGATCAACAAATGGTAGGAGGGTATATATGGATCTTTTTTTAAACAGAGTTGGCCCCCCGATAAGATACCTTGATATTTAAACAATTTCCTCTCTTCATCTCCCTGTTATTCATGAGCTGATCTGCTATATGTATAATTATCAACTCAATTTAGCCAAATGGGAGAAATTCTGTCATTTGTTGGTGGTTATCTAGCAAGTTTAGCAACTTTGGCCATTCGACTATAGTTTGACTGCCGTTACAAAGTTTGCGTTATTCGACAACACTACGGCCTACTCTGTCCAGATAGCCTAGGCAGGCCAACTGATGAAAAGGTAAACGTAATGATCAGGCTGGTTCCACCAGGCTACGTAGGTTAAGGTGAATTGCGGCAAAACGCAAAACTGTTTTGGTCAGGTATCACCAACCTGATACAAGTATTCGCCCTGTTCCATTTATAGGAATGCTCACAGCGGGTTCATGTTTGTTTGATCCTGAGGGTCCCCTTGCTGGCCTTCTCTATGTTGCATGTTTGGCTGAAAACTGGACTGTCTCTCGAACAACTGCGGCAGGCAATCCTCAAAAACAATGCACTTCTTCATCTTCTGAGGTGGTGTTAACTGGGAGGGCCTGTGACAGGGTGATACAGCCAAGTGGTAAATTGCAATTTGTTATAAAGAAAGAAAAAGCTTGTGATTTTAAACCTAACCTTAACCACACTGCTAACATTATGCCTAAACCTAACCTTAAATTAAGACGAAAAAGCACATTTTTTTTTTCATGAATTTTGACAATATAGCCAATTTTGATTTTGTGGCTGTGTTAACTAGTGGAAACCCCTAATTCTATACTTTACAGATGTAGACTGACTGTAGTTCCAGATTGGATTAGATTCAGGCTGGTGATGCCGTTACAGTTTGTTGCTCCTAGTTCACTGTATTAGTCCAACTCAGACAGGAGTTAGCTACCACCATAGCTGCATCCATTATTTAGTTTTGCCCTAAACAATACAAAATACATTTGTATGAGCTACGAACTAACTTACAAATCAAACTTATAGGCTAACGCTAGCTAGCTAGCTGACTTGCTAACATTTTCAAATGACAACGTTACATAACCAGGAGTATATAGACAATACGCAAACTAAAACATTGGCCTGCCTGACTCGCTAGCTAACATTAGCTTCGGCCTCACTTTATCAAAAGATAGCTACCTACATAACCAGCAATTACGTTATCTAAAGTTGTTAGCTAAGTTAACCAGAGAGACAATTATATTCCAGTATCTCTGGTTATACTCACCACCACCGGTCGTTGCACACCAAGCTAGTGTTGCTGGTGCAGACTCAGCCTCCTCTCCAGCCTCTTTGAGATAAATCAAGGCCGATCCAGACTGGATCAAATCTGAACCAATCGTAGATGTCTTTTTTGGATCAAATCAAGGCCGGTCCAGACCAAATGTGAACCAATCATAGTTTCACAAGTTTGAACAGCACAGTATAGCACAGCACAGCACCGTACAGTACAGTTTAGTAGAGTAGATTAGTGGAGTACAATACAGTACAATACAGGATATATTGTAGTCTACTGTGCTCTACTGTACTGTAATCTGCAAAGTTCTACTGTACTATCTGTACTGTCCAAACTTATAAAACATAGCTGTCTATGATTGGTTCAGATTTCGTCCGGTTTGGACCTGTTCAAATCAGATCCAATCATAGACGTCATTTTTGGGTCAAATCAAGTCCGGTTCGGACCAAATCTGAACCAATCATATATGTATTTTTTGGGCCAAATTAAGGGCGGTACGTACTGGACTAAATCTGAACCAATCATAGACCTCTATGTTTCCCAAGTTTGAATAGCAGCATAGCACAGTACCGTACAGTACAGCTTAGTTCAGTATATTAGTTTAGTAGAGTAGGGTTAGGGTTACTGTGCTCTAATGTACGGTACTGTACTCTACTGTACTGAACTATGCTGTTCTCCACTTTTCTTTACTGTACATTACTGTACCGTACTGTACTTTGCTGTGCTCTGTGCTGTACTGTAATCGCCGGTGCTCTACTGTACCATAATGTACTGTACCATACTGTACTATCCAAACTTATGAAACATAGCTGTCTATGATTGGTTCAGATTTTGTCCGGTCTGTACTTCATCAATCGGAACCATTTATAGACATCTATGTTTGGGCCACATCAAGGCCAGCCCTGCCTAGACCAAATCTGAACCAATTATATACGTCTAGATTTGGGCAATATATAGGCAATATACTACTCCCCGCCTACAAACAGAAACTCAAGGGGGAGCCACCAACGGAGAGAATAGTGAAATGATGTACGCAGCGAGCTGATTCAATACTCCAGGACTATTTTGAGAATATGGATTGAAATATGTTCAAGGACTCATCTACCCACGATTCATCCACTAACATTGAGGCATAAACATCATCAGTCACGAGTTTCATCGAAACATTTGTTGATGATATTGTACCCACAGAAAAAAACGGACATACCCCAACCAAAAACCCTGGATGAATTGAGGAATCCGGGCCATGCCGAGAGCCCAAACTGCAGAATTCAACGCTTCAGCAGAGCTAACCCAGATTATAGGGTTGCGCGCTCCGGATTCCATTAGGGATACAAAAAGACAATATAGACTCAAACTGGAATCACAATACAACAGCTCAGAAACACGACACATGTGGCAAGGACTACAGGCCATTATGAACTACCAAGGCATATCCAGCTGTGTGATGCCCACCGAATCCTCCCTCCCAGATGGGCTCAACACATTCTATGCTCGCTTTGAGGCGACCAACACCGAGCCATTCAGTAGGGTTCCCACTGCTCTCCAAGGCTGACTCTGACGAATATTCTCAAGAGAGTGAATAATCACAATGCTGCCGGCCTAGATGGCATCCCTGGCCGTGTCCTCAGGGCATGTGCCAACATACCTTAAGGGAACATTTTGACATTCGCCATATGGTTAGTGAGAAAGTCCATATTGCAAATGTACGGTCCCTTACCAGACATCCGAAAACGTTTGTAAAATTCGCAGACCGCGTCGGGCCGTGCGGCAGGGCCGGATCTACTGGGAAGTCATCAAACAAACTCTCTCGGACATTCGGTTTCCGTTTTAGAAAATGTCCCGGTAAATCCCACAAGAGGGCATAAGCAATCATATTGCAAATGTACAAAACATCACGAATCACGACGTGGCCTTATCTCCGAAACGGAAAATATTTCAAAGCCGAAACTTGGTGAGCGTAGGTTTGGCATAATGGGTAGTTGGCCCCGAAAAAGATGGCATCTAGGCCTCAACGGTTTTTGAGTTATGGCCATTTTTCTGGGATTAAAGGTCCAAAATGAAAATAGAGCAATAATTTTTCCGCTTCACGTCAAAGTCAAGGAGCCTCCGGGGGTCAATAAAAAAAGAACCAGCCATTTATCTATCGTCATTTATGAGAAATCGTACAATGTCAAATTGGTGATGTTCAAAAATAGGTGTTTATTTTTTTAAACAGTTACAGATACAGTTGCAGCTTGTTCATACAAATCTTTTTAAAGTGTGCTTCGGAGCTCTGCGAGATTTCTGTGATTTTCTGTGATTTTCTGAAATAACACACACTCACTAAACCCTCCTTAAATAAGTCAGTTCTTAACATAAAGACTTAAAACTCAAAATTCTATAATTGCCTACCCCAAGGGGGATATGTGTTCACTTTCAGCTTCCTGTGTCAACTGGAAGTGCCTTAAAATGGTGTCATAGGTGCTGTTTCCAAGGGTTAAAAAGGTCAGATCTTTTCAAAACTTCATATGTGTGATTAGGCAACCGCCATGAACTGTAAGTCAGTCATTTCTCCCAACAGATGTCAAAGAAAAGCTCTCTCACACACACAGCAAGGATGGAGTGACAAAGTGCGGTGCTTAAAGACACACAGAGCCTGCAATGGCATTTCCATATTCTCTAGGCTGTGCCGAGTTCAACGAGATGCCCCGCTTAACCGTAGCTCACTCAGAGTGCAGCGACCGTGAAAACAAGTAGGCCCAAAATGAAGCCTGGCCCTAAATGTCATTAGCTTTTGGGTGATAGTGAGAGAACCGTTAGGCTGAGAAGCACAATTCGACCTCAGGTACGATCCTGAGGTCCTCCCGATCTGTGCAAACCTAACCTTGACTGTGTGGGATTAACTTCTTGCATCGAGCAATCCCGTATCCGGGAGCGTAATCATAGCCTCAAGCTCATTACCATAACGCAACGTTAACTATTCATGAAAATCACAAATGAAATGAAATAAATATATTGGCTCACAAGCTTAACCTTTTGTTAACAACACTGTCATCTCAGATTTTCAAAATATGCTTTTCATCCATAGCTACACAAGCATTTGTGTAAGAGTATTGATAGCTAGCATAGCATTAAGCCTAGCATTCAGCAGGCAACATTTTCACAAAAACAAGAAAAGCATTCAAATAAAATAATTTACCTTTGAAGAACTTCAGATGTTTTCAATGAGGAGACTCTTAGTTAGATAGCAAATGTTCAGTTTTTCCAAAAAGATTATTTGTGTAGGAGAAATCGCTCCATTTTGTTCATCACGTTTGGCTACGAAAAAACCCCGAAAATTCAGTCATTACAACGCCAAACCTTTTTCCAAATTAACTCCATAATATCGACAGAAACATGGCAAACGTTGTTTAGAATCAATCCTCAAGGTGTTTTTCACATATCTATTCGATGATAAATCATCCGTGGCAGTTGGGTTTCTCCTCTAAAGCAAATGGAAAAATGTACGCAGCTGGAGATTATGCAATAATTTTGACGGAGGACACCAAGCGGGCACCTGGTAAATGTAGTCTCTTATGGTCAATCTTCCAATGATATGCCTACAAATACTTCACAATGCTGCAGACACCTTGGGGAAACGACAGAAAGTGTAGGCTCATTCCTGGCGCATTCACAGCCATATAAGGAGACATTGGAACACAGCGCCTTCAAAATCTGGGCCATTTCCTGTTTGAAATTTCATCTTGGTTTTGCCTGTTGCATCAGTTCTGTGGCACTCACAGATAATATCTTTGCAGTTTTGGAAACGTCAGAGTGTTTTCTTTCCTAAGCTGTCAATTATATGCATAGTCAAGCATCTTTTCGTGACAAAATATCTTGTTTAAAACGGGAACGTTTTTTTATCCAAAAATTAAAAGAGCGCCCCCTTAAGGTTAAGGGTGTGTGAAGTTTTTTCAAAATATTTGCTATTTTTGTCTTTTGACTTCCTATGAAATCATATTGCAAATGGAGAAAACATATGCCTTATGCACAAGTTAAAAAAAATAAAAAAATGATGATAATAAAATCTGACTAATGTATGCTGATACAGTTCTTATAGATGTGTAATTGACACAAAAATCGAAAGAATTTTGAAAAACAGTCCAGAAAGCACTTTTTTAAGGGTGTGTGAAGTTTTTTCAAAATTTCTGATATTTTTGACTCTTGACTTCTGACTTCCTATGAAATCATATTGCAAATCGACAAAACATTATGCACAAGTTTTAAAAAATGTAAAAAAATTATGATAATAAAATTGGACAAAAGTATATTCATACAGTTCTTACACATGTGTAATTGACAAAAAAATCGAAAGAATTCCGAAAAACGGTCCAGAAAGCACTTTTTTAAGGGGTTACTAGGTTTTTGAACATTTTTTCACTTTTTCAAAATTTTGCTTTTGGATGTTGACTTGTGTTGCATTTGCAATATGAAAAACCATGGTGGAGCGCGCTCGCCACCTGTTGGATTTTCAAAGTGTTACAACTGGCATTTGCCATATGGCATTTGCAATCAACTTTGAACGAAACAACGCCGAATTGAGTGGTATTGGACACCGTGTATATGGTTTGTCCAGTGCCAATGACTTCCCATTCATTTTTGTCCATTTCAGAGGGGTGTTTCCTTACTAGCTGGCAGGCGTCAACATGTCCCTATCCCAGGCTGTAGTCCCCACATGCTACAACCACCATCGTTCCAGTGTCGAAGAACACCAAGGTGACATGCTTACATGACTATCACCCCATTGAACTCACCGTCAAGTTCAAATTCAAGTTCAAGTTTTGTTTTATCACATGCACAAGTACAGTGAAATGCTTAACTCAGTTTACCTTTGCAAAAGTGCAGTATCTGATATCGAAAAAGTATAACTAATAAGAAAAAAATGTAAATTTGTTTTAAATCACGAGAAATAATAAATAAGAGAGGAAACTATATACTGGGTCAGTTCCAGTACCAAAATGACAATGTGCAGGGATACTGGAGTATTGAGGTAGATATGTACATATAGGCAGGGATTAGGAGAAAGTGACCGGTAGAAGGATAAATAATAATAATAATAGTAAACAGTATGGCAGCAGCCAGGTGATAGACTCTTAAACAGATTCTATTGGTCTGAGCCATGATGCATCAGTACCACCTGCCGGACGGGAACATGGAGAACAGTTCATGTCTCGGGTGGATGTAATAAAAAAAAATGTTTGAGGCGTTTTTTCAACATGAAGTGGTTCAAGAGGCTGGTTATGGCCAACGTTAGTCAAGACCCACTTCAAAGCCAGCATGCCAGACCCACTGGACCCACTCCAATTCACCTACCATTCCAGCAGATCCATGGAAGATGCCATTTCCATTGCTATCCACATGGCTTTATCACACCTGGACAAAAGTAACACCTATGTAAGAATGTTGTTCATTGACAAAAGGTCAACATTCAACACCATTGTTCCCTCCAAGCTTGTCACCAAGCTCAGGGCCCTGGATCTCCAAACTACTCTCACCCTCTGCAACTGGATCCTGGACTTCCTGACAGGCAGGCCACAGGTTGTGATGATTGGCAACAGCACCTCCCCTACTCTGACTCTCAACACAGGGGCCCACCAGGGATGTGTCCTCAGCCCACTGCTCTACTCCCTGTAACATGACTGTGTGTGAAGCATGACACCAACCCCATCATCAAGTTTGCAGATGACACCGCGGTGGTAGGCCTGATCACTGACAACAACAAGTCAGCCTAAAGGGAGGAAGTCAGAGACCAGGCAATGTGGTGCCAAAACAACAGCCTCTCCCTCAATGTCAGCAAAATGAAGTTGAGTTGATTGTTGACTTCAGGAAGCAGGGAGGAGGACATGCCCTGATTTACATCAACAGGACTTCGTTGGAAAGAGTCAACAGCTTCAGGTTCCTTGGTGTACACATCACCACACATGGACTGACAACACCACTGCCCTGGTCAAAAGTGTCCTGACCAGCTGCATCATGGCCTGGTATGGAAACTGCTCTGTTTATGACCACAAGGCCCTTCAGAGTGTGGTGAAGACTGCCCAGTGCATCGCTGGAGACATCACCAAGGACCCCGATCACCACAGCCACGGACTATTCACTCCGTTACTGTCTGAGTAGAATGTCCTTTTTAAAAAATCAACAGAACTGACCTTCTGTGCACTGACAATCTAATTATTAGCTGTCTAATGATTTATTCAGCCTACTTTTTGAACATACTGTACAATAAAACAGTTGATTAAAAAACAACTGACTTTTCCACAGTGCTACAAAAAATGTATCCTGGTGGGGTATGTTCCTGCACAGTCAGAATACTTGCGAACATAATAAATGAGCAAGTAAATCAGGGGTGTCAAACTCAATTCCTGGAGGGCTGTGTGTCTACTGGTTTTTGCTATTTCCTTTTAATTTGTGGCCAATTAAGACCTAGACAACCAGGTTAGGGTAGTTCCTAACGAATCAATTAATCAACTATAAAGGAGGAGTAAAACCCCCAGACACTCGTCTTTCCAGGACTGGAGTTTGACACGTGCAATAACTAAATATATAAATGAATAAACTGACAACTCACCACAGTTCTCCTCGTCTGCTTCATTTCCACAGTCATCGACACCGTTGCAGTGCATGAGCTGGGGCAGGCACATGCTCAGGTTGCCACAAGGAAAATATCCTAGGGGGCAGTTCGTCTTCTCCTCTGAGACGTTGAACGAAGTTCCTGCTGAAAATTCAAGAGCTGTGTTTCAATATCAACGTTGGTGTCTCTCGATGAGGGTGAACACATACTATACTGAAGAAAAATATAAACACAACATGTTAAGTATTGGTCCCATGTTTTATGAGCTGAAATAAAATTTCCATACTTATTTCTTTCAAACTTTGTGAACACATTTGTTTACATCCCTGTTAGTGAGCATTTCTCCTTTGCCAAGATAATCCATCCACCTGACAGGTATGGAATATCAAGAAGCTGATTGCACAGCGTGATCATTACACAGGTGCATCTTGTGCTGGGGACAATGCCACAGATGTGTAAAGTTTTGAGGGAGCCTGCAATTGGCACGCTGACTGCATGAATGTCCAACAGAGCTGTAGCTAGAGAATTTTATGTTCATTTCTCTATGATAAGCTGCCTCCAAAGTCATTTTAGAGAAATTGGCAGTGCGTCCAACCAGCCTCACAACCGCAGACCACGTTTAACCATGCCAGCCCAAGACCTTCACATCCGGCTTCTTCATCTGCGGGATCGTCTGAGGGGGAGATGTGGGTGGGTGGGTGGGTGGGTGTGGGGGGAGTGCTGAAGAGTATTTCTGTCTGTAATAAAGCCCTTTTGTGGGGGAAAAAAAAATCTGATTGGCTGGGCCTGACTCCCCAGTGGGTGGGCTCGGGTGCCAAGTGGGTGGGCCTATGCCCCCAAGGCCCACCCATGGCTGCACCCCTGCCCAGATGTGAAATCCATTGATTAGGGCCTAATTCATTACTTTCATTTGACTTATTTCCTTATATGAACTGTAATTCAGTAAAAATGTTTAAATTGTGGCATATTGCGTTCATATTTTTGCTCAGTATATAAGTGAGGAGTAGGAACCCTTAAACCCACAGAAAATTAAAGAGCGGTTGACCATTTTAAAATGGGTGTATTTTCTGAGTGGGAGCACATTTAAATATTAAAGGAGCCCTCTAAAAATTATACACGTAAACATCTCACAGTATCGTCCACTCAAGGGGAGCTAGCTGTACATAATCAGTCAGTGAGCTCTGGATGTGTTTTTCCAAAACACTTCAGCATTTTTCTCACAATGTTTCAATTACCAGTCAATTATGAAAATTTGTGAAACATGAAGTATTAACAGGACTCCCATGGTGTTCCGTTCACAGAGTTGATTTATTCACAGTTCAGAGTGTTTATGTGCTCTCTGGAGGATAGGTTAATTGCATCTGCTTTCATGATAATCAAACTAAATGGGTGTCCTTTCACATACAAAGGCCACCCACTGCCTATATGTTCCTGAAATATACCTACATATCATACTGTAGTCGGTTATCTGTTTCTGAAGCACACAGGTCTGACTGCTTACGGGCTTGAACCTCAGTTTCCATCCCAACTTCCACAAAATAATCAAAAACCAATGCAAAGCTGCTGACTGGTTGAGTGCCTCGATTATGTAATATTAATCCATATTCAACCAATGGACCATATACTTAATTGTCCATTGGTTAGAACAGAAATGTGTCTTCTACCTTTCCCAACACCCCCACATACACGCACGCGCACATACACACTGAGAGGCACAGGGTCAGCCATGGTAAAGCACCCCCAGATGGAGATTGTGGGGGGTTAAGTGCCTTGGTCAAGGGCACATGGGACAGAGACCAGCAGCTGCCAGTTCAGTTCCATTACCATGTTTTGTGTCGCCCGGCCCGGGGCTGCTGGTCTGTCTCTAACCTCTAGGCCTGGGGTCATCAACAAGATTCATCCTTGGACCATTTTTTTCTTGAGAGGATGGTCATGGGGCTGGAAGATAATTACAAATAATTTTTAGACTACTAAGTGATGACAAGAATTAATCCCAAAAAGATAAAATATTGACTAAAATATCAATTTCTTATCTTGCTTAAATTTGTATACGATCACATATATCTCTCTTTGGTACAGATTTCCAAAATTAAAATCACTTGGAGATGAGCACTTTTATTTCCATGACTGATCAAAACTCATTTTCTCATGTCTATCTCTTGACCCTGGTTAGCAGTATGTTTTGAACATTGAATCGCAAAAAAAATGCGGTATTGAGTCACAATACATATAGAATTGAGAGAATTGCAATACATATCGTATCGGCACCTAAGTATCATGATAATATTGTATTGTGAGGTCCCTGGGAATTCCTAGCCCTAGTTGACACATGGTCATCATGGTTTACTGACTAGATAACAATAAACAATAGGACATATTTCCCAGTTGTCTTGATGTCATCATGAAAATACATCTTTACCTGGTTATCCAATGCCTCTCCAATCAGAAAATTAAAATGACACATTTTCTCACTGAGATCATGAGCCTGAAGACTACATGAACCCTAAAGCCGGTTGTGTAAACAGCTGATAGTGACAACGCTGTGCTTATTGTAAAGATGAACATGGTTAAGGGCCATGGTAAGTCATTTGCAAACCTAAGGACCTAAGGGCTTTGACAAACCACTGCCATGCACTCAATCACAAATGTGACATGAGTGAGGGACCAAGAATCACACGCTCTAAAAAAATTCACCTCTCAACCACGCAGGTTCTGATGTTGTGTAATACAGTATCAGGAGAAGGATGATTCCAACCATCCATCTGAGCTTATACACAAGCTCACCTAAGGAAAACCAGTCTGCCGGCTGTAAACTGTAGCCACCAAGAAACCGAGAAGAACTGCAGATCCTTGGATCTGCTGATCTTAGACGGGATACTGTGGAACGTAAACATCTTATCCTACTTACTGTTGTTTTTCGCAGTCTGTGCAGGCTCAGTTTCGCTTAGTATCACCTTTGAAGTTCAGATGGGAACAGTAATGGTTGGAATGGTAACTGACTGTAGGACTCACATGTACATGTAGCTATTATAAGAACTGTGTTTCTTGCAGTAAAACTATAAACCAAATATACATTTGTCTCGGAAGCAGAAGTGAAAAAAGTATAAATGAATTTCATCTTGAGGATGTGCGAATGTGCACTGACAATAAAAAGTTCTGTGTAGCCTAAAATAGAAAAAAATTCAGGCAACATAAAGTCTGACAGTTTTTGACTTTTAACCACATAAAATATGCATCCAAAATTAATTGAAATACTATCAGAAGTGTGGTGGATCGTTTTACAGTTTTTAATTTCCTTATAACCGATCAACAAACCGATTAGGAAATTAGGAAATGTAGCACCGGAAAACTCTGAACGTTTTTAAGTCTCAATTAGATATTATTCTGCTTATACGTTCCAACATTTGATAGTCATTATTTGATGCTCTAGAACAGGGTTTCCCAGACAATGCTAATTTGGTAAAATGGTTGTCTCAGGCAGTTATTGACAGGATGAATTAGCATCAGCGGCCAAAGTGAAAAACCGCAATTACTGGTAGCAGCAGTTCCATGGCACTTGGACAACCCCTTGCCAATGGCTGTTCTGATGAATGCTCGTTCCACATCCCACAGTTTCTAGGGATTAATGGAGCATTAATGCTGGGTAGCATCAGCAAGTCTAACTGCTTGGTATCCAATGGAGAGGCTGATCTACTGTATTTGTACCTTCCTTAGAGGCGTGGCTACATTAGGAAGAGCCAATGGCAGTCTTGGCAAATTTCTATTCTGCTGTGGTCAAATTCTGTAAGAAGGAAATTGCCCAGCTATAAAGGATGATGTCATATTGCTTTAATTTAAAGGATATGTTTTTCTTACATCTAAATCTCTACTTTTTATGTAAATGGCATGTTATAGAAGGATCCAGACACCTTTTTGTGATATCATTTACCCCAAAGAGCAAATCACTTTCTCATACTTGTTCTGCAGTATGGTGGCACTGGAAAAACATGAACCAAGGCTCCAAAAACACCCAAGTACGTCCTTTTAGAAATGGCAAAGCTCTCAATATAGCGTTGCAGGTCTTAAGATGTTGTACACACGAAATTGTGTCATTCCAAACTTTATACGCAATGGTATATGTGTACAACATTGATTGACCTGCATCATTATACAGAATGCTTTGCTGTTTAGAAAATAATTGAGATTTCTCCTTTGGTGTTGACATAGTTCACCTTTAAGCTAATGAGCACAGCTTGTGGAATCTAGTTACTATAAATCTCTCATGATAACCAAAGGGTATGAATAAAGATGTATTATTTTTCCTGATATACTGTATTATATTATACCAAGTGGTTGTCAATGTAACACCTATGCCTGATAAGACATCAGTGAAACATTTTCTCATTTTCTCCTTTCACAGTGGGATTACATCATTCAGTTAAGTTTTATTTTTCACACCAAAGGAGCACTTAACCTTCTTAGATTGTCACTGGTATAAAATGTATGGATTATCTTTCAAAACTCATCTCTCATCTTTTCGAAGACAGAACACCTTTCCCAAAGACCTTAAAAAATGATCTGCATGCCTCACTGGTGCTGAACGTTCATATTTTACCACCAAAGATTACCAGATGTAGAGAAGAGATACATCAATTATCTTTCAGAAGTCCTTGCTCATCCATCCTAATAAGAGCTGCTTGTGTGTTTCCTTCACAAATCTTGAAACCATCTCTCTTGTGTAACATCTTTCAAAAGATATTTGCAAAGCTATTTATCCAACATCTGTTCCCACCATAGCAGGTGATGCAGTGAACGGCCTATGCCAATGTTGTAAAGCCACACAATCATGTCAGTTAAATTGCATGGTTGCACGTGGGCAATGTCATCAACTATAACCTCAAAAGCCTCGCTCCAGTCTAGTCATACCGGCTGACCATCCCAGATAATTGCATTTGACCTCAGCACATTAAAAGTCCTCTTCACCAGGGATAAAGCTAAATGCCAGTCAAGATGGAATTGTTAACACTGACAACCTTTTTCCAACATTCTCCCCCCGAGACATAAGCATGTCATATACAGTAGTTGCTCTGAAATGTTGAAGGGAAAGAGCGATCAATCAGTGTCTCTACTAGGGTCAAAAGGGAGATCCGCATATTGCTTCCATTTCAAGTTAGGGTAATTGACATAAAATATCCACCGCATTTACAGAGCCGTGTCATTCCAGATGCAGTACATTCCCGATACAGTATATCATAGAAGCCAAGTTCTATTTGTAAATGTCATGGGATGCATTTGCTACAATTTTCACTTTTTAGTTGGTGGCTGACTATTTGATAGCATTTGGCGTTTAATCCTCTCTGACATCTGCAATCGATATCAATCACATAAATACCACATAATCATGTGTACCTTCACTTGCTCCTTCTTACCCCTATGGTGTCCAAATTAGGACAGCTTCCCAACTAAAGTCCTAGTCCACTCCAAAAATCAAGGTTTGTCAGGCATTTTCCAATATTTAAAGTGGCCCAATGCTGAGATGAGTCCACCTTCCATGCCATCTGTTACAATAAAGTTCCAGATCAGCCCCAAATGAATGGGAAAGCTGACTCATGGTGACATTTGATAACGTTTGAAGAAAGAAGAAACATCTGCCACACTGATTTTGGAATGAAGTAGCACGTTAAATTAGTTTGCATGGGACACTTTAAAAGACATTTGCCTTTCATGTAGCCTGTGTGCTCACTGACATTTTCATGCTGTTGGATTCTTGCTTGAAATATACTTATTCATGTTACAATACTAGAACTTATTGATTACTTCACATGTATAAGGAATGTATATATTGGGGACAATGAAGGGTGGATAGAAGCTTGAGGTAGGGGAAGTGCAGAAAGTTAATATTCTGTTTGAACATGTTATTTTGTTACGAAGGAGGGAGGCAAAGGTCAACCGTCTGGTTTCAGTTTCTGATAACGCAGGCCAGCTGCGGAACTAGGGAGAAGCGAGGAATTCAAGTCAACACTTGAAGTGACAAGAAACCTCTGGAAGGGGGGGCCGGAGGGGCCCAACCCAATGACCCTCCCACTACAGTCCTATTTCACATGGATACACTTCCAAGCCACACGGAGGTTCGAGCATCAGACAGGGCCATGACTACACCAGTGAGATGAACCAATTAAGTTCCTGCCTAGCAACAGAGATGTATTGGCTGTCTAGATGTGTAAGGAGTTGACCCTGCCTAGTAGGAGGTTATAAATATATGTGTTGTGTAAAGGGACAGAGCATAATTTTTTGTCTTTGCAGCTGTATGACCTAGTGGGTGAGGAAACTTACTTTGAGCTTTTCCTAGTCGTCCGTTTGAGTTTTTACTCTGTTTGTTCAGAACCTAACAATGCCAAATAAATCTGAATCAATACAAAAAGCATCTCTTGATCTGTGTACAAAATCCATGCAAATGAAAGTTATTTTGGTCTGCTGATGTTGACTAAGACTGATGTTGATCCGTTTCCCAGTCCATCTGTCAATGTGGACCCTTTCCAGCACCGAGCCGCAGAGCAACCTTGTGCTCTGCCAAACATTTTCTTGGATGTGTCTTACAATATGTGTAATGCTAATACAGTATGTTAAATTATTGATTTTTCTAGTCAATATATGTTTGATATCTGAAAGTGTTGACAATGTTATTTAAGCATGACTCTCAGGGCCAAAATCTTTGCCTTGCCAATTTGAGGAAAGCACAGTGCAAGACTAAAACATGTTAGATTTAATGTATGAGCAACAATATGTATCTCTATGGTATGAGCATCATGAAGGAGATGATTTCTATATCATTGACTCTCTACTGATGTTCATTCCACATCACTAAAATAAGGTGAACAGTTATTTAAAAAGGTCCCATGACCTCAATACTCCCTTACAAACAAATTGTGGGAAAATACAGTACATTATTTATATGACTGAGACCCTTGCAAATATCTCCAAACTTCATAAACAGCACCACCTCAACTACAATATCTGAATGCGAAACATCAGCAGTGTCACGTCCTGACCTTAGTTCCTTTTTTATGTCTCTATTATAGTTTGGTCAGGGCGTGAGTTGGGGTGGGCATTCTATGTTTTTCTTCTATGTTTCGTTTTTCTGCTTTTGGCCTGCTACGGTTCCCAATCAGAGGCAGCTGTCAATCGTTGTCTCTGATTGAGAACCATACTTAGGCAGCCTGTGTTCCCACTATGATTTGTGGGTAGTTGTTTTCTGTCTCTGTCTGCACCAGACAGAACTGTTTCGTTTTCGTTCGTTCTCTTGTTATTTTGTTTTGTGTTCAGTTTAAATAAATATTAACATGGACACGTACCACGCTGCATATTGGTCCGATCCTTCCTACTCCTCCTCAGAAGAGGAGGAAACCCGTTACAAGCAGCCAGCAGTCATTAAGGCAATACAAATTCCCTTTGCCCCCATATCTATATGCAGGAGGGATAGCAAATCAACATCTTCACAGTGTGTGTTGTTTAACCTTACTTGACTTAACTAGGTGATATGTATTTTAAAGGTTACTTGATTTAACTAGGTTATGATATGTATTTTTAAAGGGTTATACTGAAGCAATGTTATCTTTCACTTTATGTGCTCACTGCTCAGTATGCCTATCCATAATAGTTGGATAATAGAGCACAACAATTCCCACCAGATGATTCAATTTCATGGTAGCTTATGAGCATGTTGAATGGGCAAATCATATCAAATTATGTCACGTGCCGAATACAATAGGTGTAGTAGACCTTACAGACTGAAATGCTTACTCACAAGCCCTTAACCAACAATGCGGTTTTAAAAAATGTTTAAAGTCAAAATAGATAAGTACATTTAAAAAAAATAAAAGTAACATATAATTAAAGAGCAGCAATAAAATAACAATAGCGAGGCTATATACAGGGGGTGCTAGTACAGAGTCAATGTGCGGGGACACCGGTTAGTCGAGGTAATTGAGGTAATATGTACATGTAGGTAGAGTTAAAATGACTATGCATAGATAATAAACATAGAGTAGCAGCAGTGTACAAGAGGGGGTGGGGGCAATGCAAATAGTCTGGGTAGCCATTTGATTAGCTGTTCAGGAGTCTTATGGCTTGGTGGTAGAAGCTGTTATCTGTTCAAATCAAATCAAATTTTATTTGTCACATACACATGGTTAGCAGATGTTAATGCGAGTGTAGCGAAATGCTTGTGCCTCTAGTTCCCGACAATGCAGTAATAACCAACAAGTAATCTAACTAACAATTCCAAAACTACTGTCTTATACACAGTGTAAGGGGATAAAGAATATGTACATAAGGATATATGAATGAGTGATGGTACAAAGCAGCATAGGCAAGATACAGTAGATGGTATCGAGTACAGTATATACATATGAGATGAGTATGTAAACAAAGTGGCATAGTTAAAGTGGCTAGTGATACATGTATTACCTAAGGATGCAGTCGATGATATAGAGTACAGTATATACGTATGCATATGAGATGAATAATGTAGGGTAAGTAACATTATATAAGGTAGCATTGTTTAAAGTGGCTAGTGATATATTTTACATTATTTCCCATCAATTCCCATTATTAAAGTGGCTGGAGTTGAGTCAGTGTCAGTGTCAGTGTGTTGGCAGCAGCCACTCAATGTTAGTGGTGGCTGTTTAACAGTCTGATGGCCTTGAGATAGAAGCTGTTTTTCAGTCTCTCGGTCCCAGCTTTGATGCACCTGTACTGACCTCGCCTTCTGGATGATAGCGGGGTGAACAGGCAGTGGCTCGGGTGGTTGATGTCCTTGATGATCTTTATGGCCTTCCTGTAACATCGGGTGGTGTAGGTGTCCTGGAGGGCAGGTAGTTTGCCCCCGGTGATGCGTTGTGCAGACCTCACTACCCTCTGGAGAGCCTTACGGTTGTGGGCGGAGCAGTTGCCGTACCAGGCGGTGATACAGCCCACCAGGATGCTCTCGATTGTGCATTTGTAGAAGTTTGTGAGTGCTTTTGGTGACAAGCCGAATTTCTTCAGCCTCCTGAGGTTGAAGAGGCGCTGCTGCGCCTTCTTCGCGATGCTGTCTGTGTGAGTGGACCAATTCAGTTTGTCTGTGATGTGTATGCCGAGGAACTTAAAACTTGCTACCCTCTCCACTACTGTTCCATCGATGTGGATAGGGGGGTGTTCCCTCTGCTGTTTCCTGAAGTCCACAATCATCTCCTTAGATTTGTTGACGTTGAGTGTGAGGTTATTTTCCTGACACCACACTCCGAGGGCCCTCACCTCCTCCCTGTAGGCCGTCTCGTCGTTGTTGGTAATCAAGCCTACCACTGTTGTGTCGTCCGCAAACTTGATGATTGAGTTGGAGGCGTGCATGGCCACGCAGTCGTGGGTGAACAGGGAGTACAGGAGAGGGCTCAGAACGCACCCTTGTGGGGCCCCAGTGTTGAGGATCAGCGGGGAGGAGATGTTGTTGCCTACCCTCACCACCTGGGGGCGGCCCGTCAGGAAGTCCAGTACCCAGTTGCACAGGGCGGGGTCGAGACCCAGGGTCTCGAGCTTGATGACGAGCTTGGAGGGTACTATGGTGTTGAATGCCGAGCTGTAGTCGATGAACAGCATTCTCACATAGGTATTCCTCTTGTCCAGATGGGTTAGGGCAGTGTGCAGTGTGGTTAAGATTGCATCGTCTGTGGACCTATTTGGGCGGTAAGCAAATTGGAGTGGGTCTAGGGTGTCAGGTAGGGTGGAGGTGATATGGTCCTTGACTAGTCTCTCAAAGCACTTCATGATGACAGAAGTGAGTGCTATGGGGCGGTAGTCGTTTAGCTCAGTTACCTTAGCTTTCTTGGGAACAGGAACAATGGTGGCCCTCTTGAATCATGTGGGAACAGCAGACTGGTATAGGGATTGATTGAATATGTTAAGAAGCCTTTTCAACCTAGACTTGGCGTTCCGGTATCGCTTGCTGTGTGGTAGCACCAGGCGGTTCCGGCTACGGAGAGTGTGACCACACAGTCATCCGGAACAGCTGATGCTCTCATGCATGTTTCAGTGTTACTTGCCTCGAAGCAAGCATAGAAGTAAATTAGCTCGTCTGGTAGGCTCGTGTCACTGGGAAGCTCGCGGCTGTGCTTCCCTTTGTAGTCTGTAATAGTTTGCAAGCCCTTCCACATCCGACGAGCGTCTAAGCTGGTGTAGTAGGATTCAATCTTAGTCCTGTATTGACACTTTGCCTGTTTGCACATTTTCGTCTGAGGGCATAGCAGAATTTCTTATAAGCTTCCGAGTTAGAGTTCCACTCCTTGAAAGCGGCAGCTCTACCCTTTAGCTCAGTACGAATGTTGCCTGTAATCCATGGCTTCTGGTTGGGGTATGTACATACAGTCACTATGGGGACAATGTCATTGATGCACTTATTGATGAAGCCAGTGACTGATGTGGTGTACATCTCAATGCCATCAGAAGAATCCCAGAACATATTCCAGTCTGTGCAAGCAAAATAGTTCTGTAGTTTAGCATCTGCTTCATCTGACCACTTTTCTATTGACCGAGTCACTGGTGCTTCCTGCTTTAGTTTTTGCTTGTAAGCAGGAGGATAGAATTATGGTTAGATTTGCCAAATGGAGGGCGTAGGAGAGCTTTGTACACGTCTCTGTGTGTGGAGTAAAGGTGTTTTTTTTCTCTCTGGTTGCACATTTAACATGCTGGTAGAAAGTAGGTAAAACTGATTAAATTTTCCCTGCATTAAGGTCCCCAGCCACCAGGAGCGCCGCCTCTGGATGAGCATTTTCCTGTTTGCTTATGGCCGTATAAAGCTCATTGAGTGCGGTCCTAGTGCCAGCATCGGTTTGTGGTGGTAAACAGACAGCTACGAAGAATGTAGATGAAAGCTTTCTTGGTAAATAGTGTGGTCTACAGCTTGTCATGAGATAGGTGAGCAAAACCTTGAGACTTCCTTAGATTTTGTGCAACAGCTGTAGTTTATAAATTTACACAGACTGTCACCCCTTGTCTTACCGGGGACAACTGTTCTATCCTGACGAAAAAGTGTGAAACCAGCAGCTGTATGTTATTCATGTCGTCGTTCTGCCACATCTCAGGGAAATAGATATTACAGTTTTAATGTCCCGTTGGTAGGATTTGCGTGCTCGTAGTTGATCTATTTTATTATCCAATGATTGTACATTGGTTAATAGAACCGATGGTAAAGGCAGATTACCCACTCGCCCCCGGATCCTTACAAGGTACCCATACCTACTTCCCCGACATTTCCGTCTCTTTCTCCTGCGAATGACGGGGATGAGGGCCTTGTCGGATGTCCAAAGTAAATCCTTTGCATCCGACTCATTAAAGAAAAAATCTTCTTCCAGTAATGGGGTGAGTAATCACTGTCCTGATATCTAGAAGCTCTTTTCGGTCATAAACATTATATACAAAATAAGTTACAAATTACCTTTTTAAAAACACACACAATAGCGCAAATGGATAAGGGACCGTAAAACGGCAGCCATCTCCTCCTCCTCCAGTGCCATGTATGCATGTGGGCACTGGAATGGATCCAACCTAGACATTTTTATTTAGAAATAATCGTGCTACGTTTGCTTCAGTTGCATTCCATTAATGAGAGGAAAGAAACGCAAAACTGGCACCTGTCATTATTTCCCGCACTTACTGATCACAATGATTTGTTTATGCTCTTTTCGGTTATACTATTTGTCCCTCCTCTCTTATTTAAAGATGGAGTCCAGACAGGATACTTTAGGATACCTTCTGAATGGACCTTCGTTTTTCCAAATTGCCACCTTTATTTTTTCATTAAATTGAGTTTATGACGGAGGCCTGATGTTCTTTATTCTAGATGTGAAGATATTACAACATCATGTCTAGGTGATACAAGGCTACACCAATGACAGTGCATTCAGAAAGTATTCAGACCCCTTGACGTTTCACACATTTTGCTACGTTACAACCTCA